>NC_051185.1:11333614-11573614 GCF_013339695.2 Rhipicephalus sanguineus | reverse complement strand
CGTGTAATAGCGCAGCAGCCGCGTCTTGCCGGTGATGCGCTTCTCAATTTGGCCCGAGAAATTCAATTTCTTGCGCTTCGGGGAGGCAAGTGGGGCCCGCAGAGCTTCAGCCTTGATACGCTTGACTGTTCGCTCACTCACTCCGGTGAGCTCGGCGACAGTCCGGCACACTGCATTTGCAGACAAGTCACGCTGACGGCGCCTCACTCTAGCGATGACATTGCAGATAACTTGCGTGGTCTGGTTTGATAGCCACTTTTTGTCACATTTAGAGTACAGCTTCTTCGGAGAACGAAACGGCGAGTTTGCGGCCGCACACGGTTCAGGCCAACGGCCCAACGGTTCAGGCGGCATCGTGGACGCCATGTTTACTGAGACTCTGAGAGAGCAGGCGTGAGGAATATGTGGTGCAGGCGTGAGGAAAACGTGGCGCTGTCCAAAAAATAAAGACAGAAACAAACTTGAAGTTTACAATTTCTCATGAATAGCTTGCCATACTCGTTCTCTTTTTATAATGAAGAAATCTTTATTTATTCGAGCTAGGTAACTTTTCGAATTAGAAAATAAATATAGGTACTATTTCTTGGCGCGCGCGCAGGCAGGCACTTTGGCTCTGTAGCTTTCACAGTGGTGCCAAGAAAAGTTGTCGCGGAGTATAGTTATGCAATTCACACGGTGTGAAGCCCGATGACGACGTTGTACTGCGATATTGCATCTCGTACTGTGACGCCTGTACACAGGACGCGTATGCTTATGAAGCATGAAAGTTACTTTCAGTGCAGTTCCAAGCATTGGCGTGGGTCTGTGGTAGAACACCTGATTGCCACGCCGAAGGACTGGATTCGATTCCACCTCGGGTACATTGTTTTTATTATTTGCATCTATGGCATTTTTTCGGTCTCCTACAATGATAATTTGTGGCTCACAACCGACGACGCCGACACCGACACCGGAATTTCTGCAACACGGGCCCTTTAATTCTATCGCGTTAAAAACACGTAAAACTCTATCACAGAAGCCACAGTAAGCCACCCAACCTTCACGAAAGCATCCAGCCTTCTCTCAACCATGCAAGCCGCAGTAATTCGTTGCAGTTTGAGTAAACTTGTGTTAGTGTTTTACGGCAATAAAATTGTAAAGGAAAGTAACGCAAAATTAATCGATTACACTTTTGGAATTTGCTCAGTTACTTTCCTGGGGCTGTAATTGACCACTGTAACCAATTGCGTTTTAAGGAAAGTAATTTTAATTGTAATCGGTTACTTTAACCTGTACAAGTCTGGCGCTTTGCACTATGTTATCGCTTTGGCGCTTTGCACTATGTTAAATATAAATATTTAGAAAGACGCGTGTAGCGCTCACGTTTGTTGATTAATTGAACTTGGCTTCGTGGACACTCTGGGCGCTAAGTCGTCTCATGAGAGCCACATAACGATAAGTCTAGGGAACGCTGCATACAACTAGGCCGCATTGCACTATATGGTGCGGAGGTGCGGTTCGTTGTCTAGTTGGTTACGCGCGATCGTAAATGGGTAACGTGCGCCAATAGAGACCTTTTGCAAGCGATGAAATACACAAGACAAGCGCTGACTAAGAACTGAATGTATACTGCTGCGACGAAAGATTAAAGGATATAGGCGGGACTTTAACCGGCATGTGAGTTATCAAGCCTTAGTCTTCGTGTCGGGCGTGTTTCTTCGGTTGGTGCATCGTTTCTATTGGCGCTGGTTTACCATTGACACTACGTAATACTCTTATTTGTTTAAGAGAGGGAGAAAGCTGTTTGTTAAAACGGAGAATTCTTCCGGCATGTATATGGGCGTCTGTATACATGCTCCCCTGTACAAGTAACGGGATTAAGGACAGAAAAGGCCCAGCAACAGAATGGCAATTTATTGCTTAACGCACAGTCGTCCTCGTGGCAAGCTTCGCTCGCTTATTATTACGGTTCACTAATGGACAGTGTCCGTTCTCGCATTGTAGAGAACACTGTACTCTAAGTCATCACCTCATTTTTTCTAAGCAAACGAACAAATAGACATATTGCACAGCTTTATAAACGAAATTTTGCTGAACTATTTTGCAATATGGCAAAATATATGAGTTCTCGCATCACTCGTGTTGATGCCGCCACAGACGCCGACGGCCACTTTTTGCGTATGATGAGGCATCCAAGGCTTTCGCGTCAAGAAATACGCCATACTCTCTGTAGTATCTACCTACTTTCCTGTGACAATGGCCTCAGGACTGACGGACCGAATACCAAAGTCCGCCTATCTAACAGCCCTTTCTACGAAGGTGCAGCTACCAACGCAGTCGCAAGTACAATGTTAGGATTCTCTCATCGAAAGCCAGACTATCCCTGTCTCAGTTTCATTCAGTTGCATTCGCGACAAAGCGATACACACACCAGAATATGAAGACGAAAGTAACGAGGAAATAAAGAAGGAAAAAAAAAAGAAAAACAGGTAACGACGTTTCTGAATGAAGGCGGCTCGAAGTGTACGTGCGCGTGCTGAGGTTTACTATGCCGTAACATGGGAACGGCCGCCCGGTATATGCCTCGGTAATGACCGCACCGCACGTGTATCTCCATGCGGGACATAATACGAGAGAAGTCGGCGTCTATATAAGAGCTTGGCCAGCGTAGGTCCCCCCCCCCCCTCTCTCTCTCTCTCTTTCGCCTTATTTTACCCTATTTTTCGTGCGCAGAAGGGCGAAAAAAAAAAAAAAAGACTAGAACGTAGCACAATCCGCATTTTCTCAGATATAAGCATATAATTCTCAAACGTTTCTTGTTTTTTTTTTTTTTTTTCGTGGAGTCATATAAGGAGTGATCCCCAACTCGGAACATTTTTTACTGAATACGGCTGTCGATGATGCGGCCGATGTTACTGCACTACATCAAGAGGATCGAAGCTGTAGCGCAGGAGTTGATATTTAAAAGACGCCCAAACAAAGGAATCGTTTTATCAGCATCCGCATCAGATAACAAAACGCTTCCTGCTGCATTTACATGAATAAGTTAGACTATATCATGCAATCGATAATGACGGAAATTGAGTTTACTTATCTGGTACTCCATAAAGTACAGCTTCATATGATACAGAAATGTAGCTACAACCAGCGGTAACCTAACTAGCCGACCACACTCGTTCCAACGACCGTTATCGACTATTTGATTTTGGGTTTGGCTGTAACGAGGTGTTCGTTGTAGCGCTGTTTTTTTTTTTTTTTTTCGCAGCTTACCCGCCGTAAGCGCTCTAGTTCAGGCGTGTGCGAAATAAATCATACCATTGTCCACCGCAAAGTCGGCTGTGGGAAGGCGTTTTCTCGTATGCATTTCCTCATGTTTGCGTTGTATGCCTGTCAAGCGGTAGAGACGTTCGCATTGAGTAACCGCATTGAAAAGGGTAAGTGCCAACACAGCGATAGTAACGCCACAAGAAACATTCGCGTGCGATATTGAAATGAATCTCTGCCCTGGCAACCTGAATGTTTTTCGAAATGGATCGCCTCGAACAAGCAGATAGAAAGGTGGTATACGATAATTATGGACGATAAAACAAATCTATGCACGTGGTTGCCGAAGTCACGGTGAAAGATGAACTCTCGTCGTAATGAGAGTTTGGTCGTGCGGTCATTATTGTCGGGCGGCCGGCTGGATGACAGTGAATCATGATCGAGTCGCACAGCGTATCGTTGTTTCTGGCAACCACGGAGTCGAACGCTCGGAAAGGGTGGTCACTGTGGACACGGTCGCCTTTTATTAGCAGAATATGCAGCGTATCACTCGTGACACCACGTAGGCGTGAGACACGACTCAAAACCTGTTTACACAAACGTATCAGGTGGGTGATTGGCTGGCGGCGTGATAGGATGCGAGTTGGGGGGGTGTCCAACTACAGGAGCCAATGGCACAACGCAGATTTTACACTAGGAAGAAGTGCGAAAAGGTTAGGTCTAGAACTGCACACGTCCCGCAAAACTTAAACATTGGGAGCAGCAGTCATATAGGGTGGGATATGGAGTCTGATCATGTTAACTGATTCATTTGTTGTTGTTTTTTTTTACAGCGAAAGCTGTTATGAGATCATTTCACCGGCCGTTTTTGGTGCCGTAGTTGTCCGCCGCCGCCGCCGCCGGTGTCCGTAACCAGTATCGCTCGAAATAAGAAAAAAAAAACTAAATAAGAAAAAAATTCCAGGATGGAACGAGGTTCGAACCTGGGCCCTCTGCGTGGGAGCCCAGTATTCAACCTCTGAGCCATGCCGGTGCTTGAAACTGCTTTGCAAAAAGGTCCTATACAGGCTTCATGTCGGGAAGGAACCACATTAGCATATGCAATATAGCGTGGTAAAAGAGTAGAATAAGCACCAAGCGTCGCACAACGCGAATTCTGTAACCAGGCGTCACACAATGCGAATTGCGCAACGAGTAGGTTGTTGAATGCTTCCAACCCATTACAAAGAGCTCTGCCATAATTCTTCATCGTCATCACGCACAGCATCAACAAAGTGCGCATAATGCCTTACATGCGTTTAGCAGGTACCACGGCTGTCTGTAGAATGACGAAAAATGGCACAGTGCCTACTGCCCTACTTCTCAAAAATTACAATGATTTGTAGCGTAGTGGGTTCCTCGCAAGTGCACTTCTGTTGGTTGCCAAGGAAGCCCATAAGGCTCCCATGATCCATTTCCTCAGGGTCTCAATAAAGTCAATTCTCTCTCTCTCTCTCGCTCTACGTTTCTCCGGTTAAAGTGTCTTATAAAGCGTGGTGGGACAGTTAAATAACGACCGGGCGTCACACAATATGCATTACGTAACTAGTGGGTCGTTTAAAGCTTCCAACCCATTACAAAGGGCGCAACCATAATTATTCATCGTCATCAACCGCCGCATCAACAAACTCGCTTACATATGGTACCTCGCTTCTCCGCAGAACAACGAATAATGTCGTGCTGGGTGCTTCCCAACTTCCCAAAAATTACGCTTTGTTGCGTAGTGGGTACGTTGCTAATGTACCTGTATTAGTAGCCACAGGAGAGCTTATAACAGGCTCTAGAAATGCCGCTCTTCCAGCTTTCGCTGTGACTGTGCTGCGCTTTCCGCGCAGGCCTGGCGTTTTTTTGCTTTCCTTCTTCTTCGTGCTTGTGTGCGCGATTGCTCACGCCGCTGGCATGACGCAGCGTAAAAATAAATTAACTAATAAAAGAAACCCAAACCTGACAGAGGTGCAAAGGGTTTTCAAGCAGAGCGTTGTGAATCATTACGCAGTGGAGACTGTGAGTTCAATAACGCTTTTTTTTTCTTCAGTGAATTGGTTCACCTGGTATGCTGCGATATGCGCAGGAATTCATTAGGGAAAGCTTTCAGCTCACACACAACAAACAAAGACGTAAAAGTAGAAGACAGAAGCGCTGACTCGCCACTCATTTTTATTGGTGAAAAGGAAGTACCCGTATGTTTACACCCAAGCTGACTCAAGAGCGCATGTGCAAGATAATGCAAAACATTCACAATCAAAACATTCTATAACGAACTCCTACAAACTACAGCCCACTTTTTATTACTTTATATGCACGGGAGTCTGTCACTTTAAACTCATAATTGCGTCGACGGCATTCTGACCCAGGGCGTGATAGAAAACGCCAAGTTAGCCGAACTGATTGGACACCTCTGCCGGCAAACGATAATAAAAATTGTTGGAGGTTTTACGTCCCAAATCCACGATACGATTATGAAAGACGCCGCAGTGGAGGGCTCCGGAAATTTCGACCAGCTGGGGGTCTTTAATGTGCACCCAAATCTAAGCCCACGGCCCTCTAGCATTTTTCCTTCATCGAGATGCGGCCGCAGCGGCAGGGATGCGATCCCGCGACCTACGGGTCAGCACTCAAGCACCATAACCACTAGACCATCATGGCGGGTTGCTGGCAAACGAATCAGTGTCAAAACAGTTCCAAAAGCTTCACTCTGTCGCGTGTATCAATGGAAATGTTCCGTCCCCGTCAACCTTTCGTGACTTCCAGTCATTTGGCCCACAGAAATAAAAAAGAAACGAAAGAAAACAACGCTAGCTTTGTCTCTTGTAATAGATCGCTTCCTGTAGATCGAAATGTTTGCTTTAACGTGAATGAACCGGGGCAAATCAACGAAGCCGTACTGTGGACCGTAGGTTTTACGTCGTTTTAGTTACGACATAGTTGTTTTGGACATTGACTACTAGTTACAAAAATGTTTTGGACATTGATTACTAGTTACTGACTTTCAAGGTGTTCTAATGGAACAGGTGGACTGGAAAACGATTCATTCATTCATTCATTCATTCATTCATTCATTCATTCATTCATTCATTCATTCATTCATTCATTCATTCATTCATTCATTCATTCACACTCTTCTTGGTTCCTTTTTGCTGATAGAGAATGCGACAAATATATATCGTAGTTTTCTTTTAGCCAAAACCGCTTTAGTAACATTGTCTGAGACAGCGATTTCCCCCCTTCTCAGCTGATCTTTTGGAAGAGGCCGATATGGTGCGCCCCAAATAGGACAATGCCCTGGTACTAGCAGTAATACTACCAGTGCTACTCGTAAAACTAGTACATATACTACATTAATGAAAACTAACAGACAATAATGCCAAGGCATTATTGCACTCGCGCTCGCCGCAATGGCTGCGATCGGCGCTGACTAACACTCCTAGATTTAAATGCACATATATGCCCCATAAAGTGGACGGGAGGATGACTACTGCCGTAGCTCAGTGGTAGATCATCGGAGGCGTTATTCGAAGGTCGCAGGTTCGGTCCCTGCCGGAGGCAAGTTATCTTTTCGTCCGCTTTACTTTCTTCACATCTACATCCTAATTACTACAAACAACATACCCTATACTCTCCTTGGAATTATTGTCCGTTAGTAATCATTAATATTGTGTTTAACAAAGAAAAACGATCCCTTAAAAGACATCTTCTTTAATACATACTACAAGTACTACAACATATACTACTATTACAATTACTACTAGTACTACTACTACTACTAGTACTAACACAACCACCACTCTAGTGCAACTAAACAACCGCACAACCACCTCCAACAACCATAGGCGTGCGCAGGGTTCTCTTTCAGGGGGGTGAAGGTGGGCAAAGGTTCATCGCAGCGCCCCCCCCCCCTATTAAGTCAATGTACGGGGCACGTTTCGCGTCCCCTCCTCTTAGGTGACTAGGGGCGGGGGCGGCCGCCCCCCTCCCTGCGCACGCCTATGCCAACAACAACGAAACCAACTACACTAACGACATTGACAACTGCCTAAGACGACTGCAAGGCGAAAACCATCTTGTTCTTTTCCTTCTCAGTCGATTATATTGACCGCGACCGAAAGCTTTCCGAACCAATCTGGTTTTGCACTGCCTCCGAGATTGAAGGAATTAAAGGCTTTCTGCACCCCACGTGGTTTTGCAGTGCCTCCGTGATCGGCCCACCTTTGACCAAGCGACGATGTGATGTGATGACGTCATCATGCGACGTCTTAGTCACGTCACAAATTTTGGGGACCTACGACGGCATGACGACTTCATAGGGTAATGTCATCACATGGTGATGATTTCTTGCATCACAAGTGTTGACGCCGCTGACGGTAACTTTTCGGCTTTGATGATGCATTCAAGGCTATCGCCTTAAAAGGACACTAAAGAGAAACAATGAATCGGTTTAGATTGATAAATTGTGCTCTGAGAACTCTAATGTCGTTAATTTCGTCATCATAGGTTTATTAGTAGAGGAGAAAATCAAGTTCAAAGTTTCATCTTTAAATTTCGCGCCGAAATGTCCCCGCGTGACGTCACGGACTCCAAAATGTATTTATCGTATTTTGGCGCCATTGGCTCAACAAAATTGCCCCAAACTTGGTATGTTAAGTCTATGACCCCCTCAGAGGACAATGTACTTCATTTTTACTGATTAGGAACTACGTAGGCCCTAGTAGGCGCCGTCAAAACATGTGACGTCACGGTGAATGGTGCGGAAACTTCAAGGTGGCGTCGCCACCCACATTTTGTTTTTGCGCGTTTTCTCGCTTTCTAAGCGTCTTCTTGCAGCAAGCGTGGTATTTTTGGTGTCGTGAAAGAGTAGTTTAATAATATGAGAAAAATTGTTTTGCTCTTTAGTGTCCCTTTAATAATGAGATTCACGCTGTTCAGGTTATGCCTTCCACGTCGGCTCGCAGCACCGCGACTATCAGCCGCTCACAATCGGGAGTTCTAAGCACCTTTTATCTACAGCGAGAAAACGTCACTAATGAGTGTAAAGGCCAGCTGGGAATAACAATTAAACGTGCGCGCCGCCCACGCCGGTTCGGCCATGCATTTTTGATGTTTTTCGATAGAGAAAGCTATAGAAAAAACAAAACAATTAGGAAGAACTAAAAAGTGGTCCCGCTTCGCGCCGCCGCTCATCCGAGAACAAACGTGCTAGCGCCGCTTGCTCGCGTACAGCTTTCGCGAACGAATGCTGATGCTGTTAGCAGTTAGGTGTCGTGAGGTGTACCGGACGCCTACCGCGCTTGTCCTTCGCCTGCGTGTGTTAAAGGGACGCTGTAAAAAAATAATAAATCAATATTGGGTCAGTTTAAAACGGATAAAGTATAAAGTTTTCCACGCTCTGTTTCTCTGCGGTACGATGCTTTGAAATTGCAAGCCGATGACAGCCAAGTAATTAGATATAGGCTCCACCTGAAAGCCCTTGAGCGCAGATGTTCTTGGCCTATGGAAGATCACTGTCTCTGCATGCGGCGCAACGAAATCACTTTTAAACTCTCTTAGAGAAACTGGTCTCATTAAAATACTTAATTTTGTTGAGTGTTATCTTTTGTTTACACTACCCATCTGTCGTGCGCTCTGTATTACCTTCATTATTCATCATATGCGTTTGGAGCAACATGATAGGCGTGCTGGCTGACAAACCTCTGCAGTCGCCACAAATCCACGACGTCATATCCGCTCAGCTAGTGGCCAATGCCAGGGCGTTAGCTGGAGCGATAAAATGCTGAAAGCATATGCTTGTCGTTTGAAAGTTGTTAAGTATAAGTTATCACTTACTGTTTACTTACAACATTTTACGCTACGATCACGCTGCTGATGTGCATTAAGCTTTACGTAATATTTTCCGATGCGTAGTGTAAATTTTACGGATTGACTGAGTTGTGTTTGTGAGCTGCTCAAAAGATGGTCTACATCTTTCCACGGAGTTTTCTCGCATTTTTCTTTTCGTTGCGCATGCGAAGCCAAACCCCGATCCTCCTATACGAATGTCTAATGCATTGTCTCCGGCTACAATATATACCGGGTGTCCCAGATATCTTTAGCCAAGGGTTAAAAAATAGAATATTAGAGGCAGGCGAGTGAAATCAGTCGCAAATTGCTGACGGTCACCTTGCTCACTACACACAATTCTTCTTTTTGTAATTAATTATTTTGTTAATTACGATTATTGAACTAAATTGATAAATATTGACTTTAGGCAAGAAATGCGGCTTGCAAAGTTCGAGAGCGTCTTCAGAAACCCCCATTGCATCATTTAGGATAAAGAAAGTCTCACGTATACCATTTTTTCCAAGCTGCAACGAAAGCCCGCGAAATACGAAAAGAACCATGTGACTAGCGCATTCGCGCGGCAGCGAACGTGCTGCTCTCAGCCGTGGTTTGAGCAAACGAAATCAGCTGCGGCCGCGACTCGCAGGCTCCGTTGCAGCGGTAGGCCGATAAGTTGGCGGTGGTTTCTTGGCCTGCGCCAGCCAGTTGGCGTGCGTGACGGTGCAAGTTGTAGCGAGCGTATCGTAATTAATAAAATAATTAATTACAAAACAAAAAATTGTCTGTAGTGCGCAAGGTGGCTTTGCAACTGATTTCACTCGCCTGCCTCTAATGTTGTATTTTTTAACCTTTGGCTAAAGATGGCTGAGACACCCGGTATATACATTGATATGAATAAATATGATATGAATAAAAGTCACCTTGAAAAACATAACACTTGCTATGACGTTTCGTCCGGGGAGCAGCTTTTATCAACGTCGTCCCCGGCCGAAACGTCAGAATAATTATGTTGTTCACTATAACTTTTGTTCATACACACACGATATATATATATATATATATATATATATATATATATATATATATATATATATATATATAGAGAGAGAGAGAGAGAGAGAGAGAGAGAGGATAAACGATGATAGAAGAATGTAAGGGGCGTACACGTGCCTACTATTCCATTTCAACTCCACCCGTACGTTCGCGCCGCTCGAATCATACCTCAGAGATACAAATTGGTCTTTGCAGCGTGAGCGTCAGTCCACGCGTACCCCCCTCCCCCTCTCCCAGCGCTTGTTCTATACTTTAGTTAGAATTTGCCGCTTTGTTGCCGCCCACAGCCGGGCGCAGGCGAAAACGATGACACGGGTGACCGGATGTGCTCTAATTCGCGGTCACGAAACTGCGGCCGCGTCGCGAGTTCTTTCAGGGTCAGAGCGGAACGAAATGGAAAAGACACAGCGACAAAATGAGGAAAAAGGGGGTGAAGAGAGTGACGGAAGAGGTCAGCGCAAGTTTAGAAGGCTCGTGGGGAAAGGACTTACGGGGAAGAGGTGTCCCCAAAACCTCACGCTTTCCCCCATTCTGTCCCTCGATGTAGGACACGGCGACGTGTGCTGGGCTTTTTAGTACGGTGCAGTGCTGTCAAAGCGATGAGAATCGTTGGTCGCGGCACACCGGATGTAACTCTTAATTATTAGGGCGAAAGCCTTATATGCCCCATGCGAACGTGACCTTGAACGAAATGCCGACGTGAGAAGGGAAGCAAAACAAGACCACGTGACCTCTAGGGGAGCTAAAGCCCTAGAAAAGCTAGTGAAAGCATGACTGTGCATATATGTGAGGATAATCAGAACAATTAATTAGCCGTAAGTTAATTAGTGAACGTTAAATAGTGATGACTAATTGTCGAAATTAATCAGTGATAACTAATTAGCGCACGTCGAGCGACTGTGTCTTTATATGCTGATAAGCAACGCAAATTAGGTGATTAGTAGTGTGATTAGGGAGTGTTGATTATTAATGACTAATTATCAAAACTAATTGCTGATAGCTAACTAGCTAACGCAGGACATCGATATAGAGTGCCCATCATGATAGCCGAAATAAAATACTCTCTGTATGCTTCGTTATATCGAAGCAAAGGCGCTAAAGGCTTTCGCCTTCAAGTCGTCTTAGCGAATGCGTGAGACCCGGTGAATGAGTTTTGCTGTATTGGTTGACACTGTCGCGCAGCTCAAATTACGTGCAACTTTTTTGATTTCTAAAAAGATGGGTACGCAATAAATTGCGACAGTCTGCAACTTCCCCACTTAAACAACTGTCCTCAAAGGAATCACTAAAAAGTTAGTAAACGGGTTTTTGTGAGTCACTTTGATATCACTTCAGCTGCGTCAAAGTATTTCCGCCTCGACGTAGCGTTCTTCTGCAAAAATCGCACCATCTCCCGCTAAAGGGGACCATGAGGCGATGCGAAGCAGCGTTTCGGCATGTCGAGCCCGCGTTTCGGAGGGGGAGGGGAGAGGGGAAGAGGAGAGGGGGAAATCGGGAGACGGGGAGGGGAAGTGGAGAGGGGGTGTGGGGAAAGGAGAGGAGGCGTGTGTAGAGGGTTCGCGCATGCGCAGTAAGGGTGGTTACGCCGCACACCACCACCACCACTACCACCACCACCACCACCACCAGATTGAACTACGCCATAGATACTTCGCATCTAAAACGACAGGAGCCTGACCTGTCGTAGCATTTTTTAAAATAAAAGCTATTTTCTAGAAAAAAAAAATCTCTGTATATTGAAAACGTAATGTATGTTGACGTCAGTAATGACGTCTGTTTGAATGCACAAAGCAATGTTCTTTTTTTTAATGACATTATAATATTCCGTCAGCGATGTGACGACGACAAAATGGTGACAATGACGTGGCAACGGCTACACGCGCATCTACGCTTTGTTGCGCGCCACTGCACTCGCGGCCTACGCGATCGCCCTGAGATTACCGCATGCACAGCCTCAGAATTTTTCGAAATACGAAGAATTTTCACTAATCGCAACGACCCACATACGAAAAGAGATATCGAGATCCGCGACATCACACCAATTCGCAGGCGCTAGAATTTCCGGCGAGAAGGTCGAATTATTGAACTCTGATGTTCGTTTTCTGTTAATATTGCAGCTTTCACATCGACATTAACAAAAGCACGCTTTTGAAAGAGTATTTTACCCGACTAATTTGGTGCGACGTTTCTTTTTACAGTACCTTTACACTGATTAATATAACGCGATATAGTATTCTTTGGACTACGAGTCACGGCGAGCTCAGTCCTTGCTAGCTTGCAGAACGCTGCTCGTTACTATGTCACTAGCTTTTGATGAAGAAATGACTCTAGCGGTCAGTATCTCCCGGTCACGTACGCCATGCACACCGCGAACCATTTCGACAGCTTCAACACAATAAACGTAGCAATGCGCAGAGCAGATGGAAAATTAGGAAGAAACAAACAAAGCTAACAGCAATAAAAACTATAACAAGCACACACGCATGGATGTATGTATGTATGTGTATGCGCGTGTGTGAAAGAAAGATCGTTGCCCATATGAAGAACAAAAGGACGCCACTTCCCCGGTGGTCCGCGGTACAGGCCATGTGTTACCAGCTGGACGTCGAGGCCAATATCGGTTGCGTGTTTCAGCGAGGCTATAGGGAAAAAGGTCCCTGAATTATAACTGCTACGTGGGCCGTGTGTTTTGGCGTTGTTTGTAAGACTGTGTACACAAAAGCGTGGAGCCATGGCCCATGGCTGCCCCTATTTCCCAGCCCCCCTTTACTTTGTGTGCCTTATGGCAGAATCGCAACAAAGCCACTTAAGCGTTGTAGAAAAACGCGCGATACATCGATTCGTGACTATTAACATTAATAACAATAGCTCGGGTTTTGCGTGCGAAAACCACAGTAGGATTATGAGGCACACCGTAGTGGAGGGACTCCGGTAATTTTGACTATCTAGAGTTCTTTTGACTATCTAGGTATCGCACAGTACAAGGGCCTCCAGCGTTTCAGCTGCGCCGAAATGCAGCCGCCGCGGCCGAGATCGAACCCGCGACCTTCGGGTCAGCAGCCGAGCAGCATATCCACTGCACCACTGTTTTATACGTTCTCTTTCTCGATCACCTGCGGCTGTCTTGTGCATAATTCCTTAACTTATCTTCTGTGCATACTTAAGCATTTATCCGCATGGCTTGTTGAAGCGCGTGTGAAAGTCAGTGAAACCCTGCGCTGACGTATTCCCGTTTCTTGCTGCATGCCTTTGATGAAGAGTCGCCATTGCTTGCCCGTTTTTTTTCTTTACTCAGTAATTTCTGAATATATCGAGCCTCTTACTGCAGCAGTGTTTTCGTCGTTCCCTGCTTATAATTTTTCTGTAAGATGGAGTAAAGCTTTTCTTAATGCATCATTTCGCCCTACGGCAACATAACAGGTTACAAGTGATTATGTCGTTCTGTTTCCTGCATAATGCCTTTCAAACTTTTCCATGAAGTGAATTATTCAATACGGTCACCATTGTCGCGCAGGTTTTCACGCCCCGCGCGGACGAATACACAACCACGCGCAGATGCACGCATGCCAGGATACGCAGAAATAAACTTATCCACTTAGCACGCACATCCAAATATCCACACGACATCCATGGGCTGACAAGCCGTATTGTGCAGACGCACAAACAGAAGCCCAAACACTCACAAACATGTGTACACAACACGGGCATAGAAACACGCATACACGCAAACACCACTAGAAAGACAGGCAAACACCCAAAAAATATGCTCCCGCTCAACACATAAATACAAGCAATCACAGATGCCAGCGCGTACGTATACATATATTCATCCATACAAGCGGCCCGTTGTCAAATGAATGAAATCGGCCATCCAGAGACGGCTACCAAGTGCACCAGGTCGTACAGGCTGGCTTGGTTGTGAGTACGCTGCTACTGTCACCAAGCCGGTCGAAAATTGACGCGTGTTTCCGGTAGTGAACAGCGTGCTCAGATACGCCGACAGGACAACGCGCTTCGGGAAACGAGGAAAAGTGACAACAGCAGGTGACGAACAAACTTAATGAACGCCTTTGGCACCACGCGCACATCGCGTCTACGTCGACACTGCCGTTGCACAGATATCGACGTGCTTTAAACGGCGACGCATGCGGGACGGCGCCGAAAGGCTGTCAATATTTTGACGCCGCAGAGTGACACAGACCAAATGAATTGTTGCCATGGAGACAATAAATGATAGAAGTGCATGTATGGTCTCGTCAGAGGCGCACGCATACACAGAGGCAATACTTTTGCCTGGGATGGAATGTTTGATTATAGGGACTGGCTCTGCAGCCATGACATGGAACGGTCCTAACACACCCTTAAGTATAGGCAGGAGTTCGGAGAAAATGGAGGCTTGAACGGATGCAAAATCCTTGATCAAGTAGTCAAGAAGGCAAGTGGTATTGTCTTCTTGAAGGTTGCAAGTTGGTATACCTTGAAAAAGACAAGACCACTTGCTTAAACGTCGGCTCTATAGTGACACCCCTTATTCAGGAACATTCATCTCTCCAAGCCTCCACATCCTCCTGAACTGCTGCCTTGTTTGTATTTTAACCAAAAATATACAACACCAAGTTCCGTGGGCGTAATCAGGCTGATCATGATGCTGATGATGACACTAAGGTGACGTACGTAAAACAGCAGACATCACTTTTGTAGGCTATAATAGAGACGTTATTGGCGGTAAGCTTCTGTCCGGGCATCACGGGACCCGATCCCCAAATAATAGGCTCTTTTTTTCTCGAGCGCGACGCATCGTTCCTACGAATCGATTCGAAAGAGAGCTCCCAGCGGTTCGACTCCGCTTTAAGCGATCACGCTATGCCAGCCGCTGTTACTAATGCCGCGACTGAATATCGCGTGTCGCTGACGATATACATATAAGCGAGCATAAACGGTTCAATAAAACGCCGCTCGTGTCTGGCGTTCCCATGAAAGATACGGAACAAGAAAACAGAACGAGCGAATGAACCAGTGAACGAAAAGGGTCGGGACACGCAAGACTGGGTATAATGCATTGCCGAAGGTGGAGACCCATGCGCGCGTTGTGGAAGTGTACTCCTTTAACGAAACCATGCAGCTGGGCGGCATTCACTGCGATGGTGGGAAAGTGGGAAGGCATGGTTTAGGGATAGAGTGAAAGAAGGGTGCGAGTGGGTGGAGAATTTGCGTACGGGTTTTCATTTCCGCGTGTTTGAGTCCCTGCCAGGGGTCGACGACCTTTTCTGGCACGACAGCGAGCAAACTCGGTCCGACTCTTACTGGTGGCGCGACGCCGTATATGGACGTACTACGCGGCGTGGCACAGATCGGATCGACTTGAAACTGTGCTTCCACCATGCCCGACACAAAGTGTTTTTTTGTTTCTGCTTTTCCTGTGCAGACTCTTTGCCGCGAGCTTAGAGCTAACCGCTGATCGATAAGCAGCAACATACATTTTGGCGCATTAAGTTCGACAGACTAGTCTACGCGCGCAAGCTGCCCTGAAACAAAAAAGTTTGGCAGTCTCAGTTTAACGGTTGTACAAAAAATCAATAAAAATGATTTTCCCGCATATTTTTGTGGGCTGGAGTTGGTGCAGGCGGGCGATAAAGCTTATGACGGCTTTTTGATAGACATCAATCTTAATTGTCTTTGAGCTGAGCATAAGAAAAAAAAGAAAAAAGCTCCACATAGCGAAAAAAAAAAAGGATATCCTTCTTTACAAGAGACATCCTGCCAGCAATTGTGAGTACGGGCGATGCGATAAGAAATGTACACCGGTAACCTTGCAAAATGTTATACGTGGCAGCGTTCACAGAAGACTGTCCTTTCGTAAAAGCACAGCCTGTTTCTCCGCTTTACTTACCGCATGTCATTCCAAGCCATTAAGTTTGACGTGTTCTGTAATATAACTAATTGCCCCACCGTATTTAAAATATCGCTCCTTTATTGTTTCTCTGGTATGCAGATATTCCGGGGACCGAGACGTTCCTGCCTCCACCAGAAACGCCACAAGAAACGGAATTCCTGACGCCTCCAGATCCTCCCAAGGACGACAAGGACGACAGAGAAGCCGTGGCCGATCGAGCCGCCGAGACGCCCGTAGAGGATGGAAACGACGCCATCGATGACGGCGGCGACGACAACGGCAACCGGCAGCCTCCCAACGACGTCACAACGGACGAACCAATGCCAGACGCAGGAGACGGTGTCGTCACAGACGATGCCAGCGAAGTCGGCGTCGTCGTAGCGGACGACAACGCCAACGACGTCACGCCGCTCGATGACGTCGCCCATGATGCGGTGGACAGGATGGGCCCGGACGTCGTTTCGGACGCGCCGACAGGAAACGACTTACCGCGAGACCTCAATGAAGACAACGGCATTGTACCCAAAGACATCTTTGTTGACGACGGCTTAGACTACGACAGCAAGAAGGCAGATAGGCAGAGCAACGCGGGGCACGACCTCATCGTGCAAGACGCGTAGCGAGCGCCGAAAACAGGGTGAAGTTATTACGGTTAGCGTTACGGTATTAGGGAGTTTCGGCTCTACCTATACAGGTTACCCATATCGTATCAACGTGATACGGGAGTGCAGAAACGTTTAGCGTGTGCGTTATTTCGGCATACGCGATGACGTTTGCGTGATCGCGGGTTACCGGATGCTTGTAGTGATATCCTGATATACGCTTCGTCTTGCCACTGTCTCTTATAGGCACGTTTTCGTGTTCCACTACTGTTGTCGTCATGTGAACATCTAAAAAGGCAACGCGTCGACAGTTACGCCGTAGCGCGAAATTTATGCCATCGGCCAAGTACAACACGTTTGGAGACTGCAAATTACCCATTTGGTATCGCATGGCGCTACCAATCTTGCCGCTCTCGTTGACGCCTCCGGGGACCCGATAATCCGCAAACGCTAGGAAGTTTGAGGGCAAGGTGGAACTGCCCAGTAACGCTGGCGGCTACATCATATGGCGTTATATTCAGCCATAGTGTGATAGAAACGCTCATTCATTTTTCAATATGACCTCACTATTCTCCGCAGCAACAACAACAACAAAAATATCGCAGTGATGCCTGTTACCACTATCAGTACGTCATTAAAAACAAAACAAAACAAAACAAAAAAGAGAACACCGTTAACTAGTCTATGTAATAACATACGAACACTTTGCGATAGTTGCAATGATATACACCGCCACAAGATGATAGCCGCATGCTACTGGTGTTTAAGTACTTCTGTCCAGTAGATGAAAACGCGAACACCTTATATGTGGAATCTGGTGGCACTACTTACACAGCGCACCGACATGCAGCCACGAATTGCATGGTAGCATGGTCTTGTGACGTCACGTCAAAACGAAGATTTCGTCGGAATGACCGACTGGGCTCTTGCTCGTCTGTTAGTGACATGGTAGCATATCTTCGACCTTCGGTAAGGCCGTATTTTCGCTTTTTTTTTAACGTAAGGCCATCACGCAAGAACGCTCCTAATGCATTCTAATGGAGCATATTGCCGCATGAAGTCGCCACCTGTGTTGCCGCTGTCATCTGCGCACATCTCCCGTAACACGGTAATACGATAAAACAGTAGCGCACGCGCGAGCGGCTAGGTCTGTTTCTACGAAGAAAAGCTTTATATTGGAACGTTTTCTACGACCTTTACTGTCTACAGATCCACAGAAGGAGCTTGGCTGAGGTATTGATGTAAATCGAGAATTTTCTTACATAATACTTGCTTATGCACTATATCACTAAGTGTTCAAAACGACACAACTTAGCGTGCATAATAGGCCAGAAGCATGACAAGTATTTTCATGTATATACACGTATAGAGCTCTGGAAGGTAAGCTCGACGTTTGGATTAGGGAACGCAGACGTCACAGGAGTCGCATGCATTGCAGTCAGCATTTCATTGGCTCAGCGCAGATCGAAATGTCTGCCTTGAATTGATTCGCACAGAAATGCTGGGAAGAGATTAAAGATTGCTTGTTGCAGCGTTTGTAAGAGCTCGAAATGAAACATAACTTCAGAAAGTACACACATATCGTTTCGCACGTGTCAACGAGTAAATAAATAAAAAAATAACATCTTCGGTACGAATACCCCTCCTTTCCTGAAACGCAAATAAATTTGTTCAGCCTCTCATCTTCTAAGCAAAACGCTTGAAAACGGTAGATATAGATTGCATGCAGACGAGGGCGCGCGGTCCTGAAAGCCTTGAGTGCACTCTGAGGTGCTGGACATCATTTAGCCCGGATTGCCTAACGTCATTGTGCATGGCAACACGGGTAACGCAGCAGTGCACATAAACGACAAGGGGTGTTGTGGTTGAAACGAGTATTGCCGGGGCAATCAACTCACGGGTTTGTCGTTGTGTTTGAGTTACTGAGGTTGTGTTTGAAATAGCTGGTGTAAGGAAAGCATTGTAGAAAAATTGAAAATAAAGAAAAAAAAACGTGTTGTGCTAGACTGGCTACAATTCTTGAAGTGTGTCGTGTCGGTGAAAGTGTCGTTTGCACTTGAAATGAATATAAGTAGGTGCACCACAGAAACGAAAATAGGCGCACTGATCACGATATGTATCAGTCGTTTCGTAGCACGAGACGCGCTGCTTTTGTGCTAAGATCAGGTGTCACACCATGTGAATTGCGTAACGAATGGGTGGTTTAAAGCTTCCCATTCATTACAGAGGGCTCAGCATTAATTCATCGCCATCAGCCACAGCATCAACACAGTAGGCAGCTACGCTGGTGCCCACATTGCCTTATAGACGCGTACGGCGCATTCACACTTGAGAAGCGAGGAGAAAGCGAAAACGCCACAGCGGCCGGAAAACCGTGCTCGCGCGCGTCGGAAATGTTCACAATTGTTCTGCCCCTCCTGCACTTCGAGAATTCATCATATTTTGCCCGTTTCCTGAGCATATAATTTTTTACCGAATTCAAGTAATGCATGCAAAACACATAAAAGAAATGGCTTTCACCTTTTCAACCGTTGTTTCGGGAGATACACCAGCAGAAACTACATAAGCGGGCACGCCAACAGCGGTGGCGGCGGATTAACCCGGCTGTGCAAAAGCGAGATACGTTGGGGCACGCCGACTCGCTGCTGCTTCACCTTCTGCAAATTCCAGTCTTCTCGGCAATCTTAATCCAAGCCAGGCTCTTGAGGAACGCGTCCTCGTCGAGGCTGTGAGTTTTGTCGTGCTGCACGGGTAGTCTGCAAATGCGCCGTTGCGAGCCACCGCCGACGCCCTGGCCACCATGTTGAATTTGCGGCCGGCAGTTGTTTAAATCACGTGGCTTGAGCTAGTGCAGCCAAAGTACGCCTTCTTGTGAAGCGGAAATGCGATCCGCTTTCGCGTGGCGGAGACATCGGTCTCAGACCGATTTTTTTTTTTTTTTTGCATCGGGCTCGCCGCCTCGTTTTCCGGCCGCTTAGGCGGCGAAGCGAGCGAATTTCCGGTGAGTTTTGCCGCTTTCGCCCTGTTGGAGGACAAGTGTGAACGCGCCAGCAGTGAGTGCGTCCCTACTTCGCAAGATGATGAATTATGGCGATAGCTTTCGCCTTCGAGTCGTGTTATGCGAACGCATGAGGGACCCTGTGAGTTTTCTTTTTTTTCTTTTCGTTGATCACTTTAGCGAAAATTTTGACAACACGTCTGTCTTTATTAACACACAAAAGGGACATGAATACTGAAAGAAATGGGAAAATGAAACAAAATAGGAAGAAACAGAAAAGAAACAAAATAAACAAGACAAACAATATACCCGCACCCTTAGTGAAACGGAGCATTAGCGCTGTACACCTCAAATGTTCTCGTTGTTTCCCGTGCACTGGTTTGACTTTCAAAACAACGTGCTTGCCAAGTCGCCCATGCTGGCAACCTTAATAACTTAAGTACACCTATGTCGTGCCACTCCTAACCGCGTAATGATGACGTCAGGTCTCTGTCTCTTCTTGAACTCTGAAAAGAAGAAAGAGGTTGAAACGTATGCAGACGAACATCATAGTTGTATATTTCAGAAGACAACAAACTTCAGCAATTTTATGTGAGCACTGACATTCATCAACGACAAGGCTGAGCGAGAATGAACACATAAGGGTTACAGGTATCCTCAAATTCAACCTCTGACTCATGCTGGATGCTGGAGAAGTTTGCGCGAAGAGTGGTAAATTGAGAGGGAACCAAATACATATTAGCTGTGAATCAGCAACGTTAACCTGAAAGACGCCCACTTGGCTGCTCTGCATAGGTGAAGAGGAACGACGGAGTTGAAAGGTGACGAGTAGAGGGAATAGAACGTTCTACAAGTAATCCTTTACAGGTAAGTCCAGGAAAATTACAGGATAAGGGTAACAGGTAATCTTTCTCTCTCTCTCTCTTTTACTCCCTTATTCCCTTCCCCATGTGTAGGGTAGCAAACTGGACGTAGTCTAGTTGACTTCCCTACTTTTCCTATATTCCTTCTCTCTCTCTTCATGTTGTAGGTTGCCGGTGGATCTAGCCTTACGAAACTGTATGTGCCAAGCAGCTCCTAGCATAGCATAGCCATGCACAGCATAGTATAGTATAGCATAGCAGGGTGGTGGGAAAGGGAAATGAGGGTAAGGAGGAGTGATGTGAGGGTGAGGAGGGTGGAAAGGAGGAGGGGAGAGGGTAGAGCATGGCATATCCTTGTATAGTAAAGTTTAGCAAGGGGACGAGAAAAGAAAGTGAGGGTGAAGACTGACGTGAGGGTGAGCAGGAGGAAAATGAGGATGTGAGAGGGTAAACCATAGCATAGCCGTGTACTGTATAGTATAGCAAAGGGGCGGGAAAGGGAAGTGAGGTTGACGGTTAGGAGGAGACAGAGAAATATAGAAAGAGATAAAGAAATAAATATGAAAGGAAGAAAAAAGAAGACGATGAAGAAAGAACTCAATGTGCGTTAGCCAGGCGGTGGGGCTTGCTTGCCAGCTGCACAGTTTACTCAAATTTCACAGGCGTAAAACTGGCTTTAGTTTTCTTTTTTTTTTGTCTTAGAGTGGGGAGCGGTTGCGAGTAGTGGGTGCGGAGAGCGGGTGGTCGTGTACCCACATCAGGCATGATAGGAGAGCAGGAAGACGGCGTAGATGATGAAGACGATGCGGTCGATGCCCTGAGCCACCAGGAACCACTCCTGGCGCGTGATGATGTCCTGCTTGTCGAGAGGAGACGTGGCGTCCGCCAGCTGTTCGTGGTCGGCGGCTCGAGGCGCAGGCAGCGGACATAGGAACAGCACGCGACCCGCAACGCCCGAGAGTAGGGAGACGACGAAATCGGGCGGCCGGAACACCATCGGACTCTTGACCATGTTCAGCACCAGCACCGAGATTAGAGTCGCCACGGCTACGGCCAGGCACGTGACGCCCAAGTATTTGACTGCGTATTCGTGCACAAAGGGGTCGGGACGACCGTTTGCTTGTAGTCAACGTTTGATGGTGACGAAAAAAAAAAAAAACTTCATTGCACTGTTAGCGAGCCGAAGACTGAAAGTGATTAGTGATTAGTGGATTGGTTTGGCGCGAGGGCCAGGGTTGGCCAAAGAGTGCCATGTCTTTTTATGTGGTGTTAGCTATGACTAATGATCGCGATGACAGGACGCATTATGGCTGCATAGAGGCCTCAAATCACGCGCTGTATAGAAGCATGAAAGATATGTATATATTATAAAATTATGGCAGGGAGACGTGATGTGATCTACGGGTGTGGAATGAAGTACGAGTGAGCGTGATATCTACAAGTGAGAAATGGGAAATAGCCCGAATGCCTACTCAAGGCCCTTGAGGCCAAAGGCCGGGCGGCAGGTACTTGAAGGGACACTAAAGGCAAATAACAATTTATGTCAGAGTGAATGCTCAATGTATTACAACGTCTAAAACGGCAGTATTATCAACAGCAGTGCCTTACTTGCCGAGAAATTAAGCTATATGTATCACACGATGACCGCCACTAGTGGGACATTTTGGAAGTGATCTCGATGACGTGAGAGAGTCTGAATACAATTAATCACTAGTAATCAAACCAGCTGCAATAAAAAAAGAACCTTCCGTGCATCAAGAGACGTAATAGAATGCTGCTTGTTCGTTTCTGTTTGCTTCATGGAAAAAAGAACCTCTTTGGCGTTGCCATGGGGAACGGCGCGCGTGGTTCAAAAGTTCCGTTTTCGCCGAACTGCGCTTCGCCCGGCGCCCTGCTTCGCTCACGTGGTGGAATCTCAGTGGTAGTTTCGGTATCGCGTACTGCCGCGTGTGTTTTGCACGCGCGTGAAAGTCGCTCCGACATAAAGTTCGACAAAATACCGCATGCAGGTGATGCTGCCGGATGCCCGAATGGTGCACGCCGCCAGTGCAGGCCACCGCGCATTAAAGGCGGGCAACGTTGGGTACGGCAACAGTGACGTGCGAAATACCGCTTTCAGGCGGGTGATTTGAAGTGCGCTAACGCGATGCGGACCACTGAAACGTGATTTTATTTCAAAATAAGCACTTCCTTGGCATAAAAGTAGCACTACGAGGTTTCTCGACCGCTATTTCAACAATCAACGTCGACTTAATATTTGCCTTTAAGGTAATGTAGCATGCCGCAGCACAAGACTTAGAGCGACACTATATCGAAACAATCAATAAATTTAGATTAACAAATTATGTGGAAGCCCTAGTTAGCGATTGCTTGCAGCAAATGTAGACATTCAAACACTTGACTCTACTTATGTTTCATACATCAGGTGCAACGCTGTCGAAGCTATGCAAGAAGTTCGGCCAGTCAGATGTGTAAGTCCGCGCGTCTCGCGCTTGGATTTCATCGTTGTGAACGTGGCCTCCGCGATTGGCTCCGGCTGCGCGCTACCGGAACTAATAGCGGAGGCCAGGATACGAAAACAAAGAGACGCTAAGCGATCCAGAACAACCTATCGACAACCGCATAAATAACATGGTTTGTTTATTTCTAAGGTACAAAGCATCTTCATTTACTACTTAGTCTAAAAACGAAAAAAAAGAAAGATCGAATTACGGGCGGTAAAATCATAGAACGCTTTCTTGGTGCGAACGCATCTACTGCAAGAAGTCTCCCTAGCTTCCATAGTGTTGCACCTGATTAGAAAACCAGCGCAAAACCACAGGACACACAGGAAGGGGACGCACACAGCGCTGAACTCTCAACAAATTTATTGTGAAAAACCAAATGCATCGCCTATAAATACACATGAACCACTCGCATAATAGTGCGTCACTGGACATAGCGCAGATAAGCCGCGAATAGCACAACCAAGACCGATCACATCAAACGCCTCCGTAGATACTCCATTTCCTTGGGCAATAATGCGATTGACGGGGTGCTGACACAGTTTTCACCCAACTGCGCAATCTTATACGCTTCAACAACTTCACGCGTTAGGCGGTCCCTGTGCTTGCTGACAACAATACATCTCTCAAAAATAGGTGAGCACGTGCACGACCTACAGTGGATGGCTAACCAGCCATCTTGTCCACGTTTTACATTGTTGTCATGCTCTCTCATTCTATCGTTAGCACAACGACCCGTCTGTCCTACATAATATCTACCACATGTGAGAGGAATCTGGTACACAACATTTTCAATACAATCGATATACCTAGTTCTGTGCTTCTTCTGACAGCCTTCTTCCCGGTTCATTGAATTGCATGGCCTCGTCAAACGGCAAATACTGTTTAATTTTGCGGGAGCGGAAAACACCACCTTAATGTTTGCTTTTTGCGCAATTCTTTTCAAGTTATGCGATGTTCTGTGTATATATGGAATGACAGCGACTTTTTCTTTTTCTTTTTTGCCCTTTTCTGGTTCATGATTTTCTTTATTACACGCTCGAAATTTTTTGCGCATGCTCTCTGCGACAGCAACGATTACATGTTCAGGATAGCCTGCGGCTACCAGTCGCTTCACCTGTTGTCCTAACGCTACTGAGAGATTATGAGGACATGTCCGTTCGAGCGCATTGGTCAAGCTGAGGTTAACAATACCCCGTTTTACCAGCTTTGAGTGTGCCGAGCTGAAAGGGAGAAGTGGTTTTTCACCCCGAGGTTAGTACATCCAACAGATGTGATCCCTGTTGATGTGAAACAACAGGGATCACATCATTGAATTGCATGGCCGTTTGACGAGGCCATGCAATTCAATGAACCGGGAAGAAGGCTGTCAGAAGAAGCACAGAACTAGGTATATCGATTGTATTGAAAATGTTGTGTACCAGATTCCTCTCACATGTGGTAGATATTATGTAGGACAGACGGGTCGTTGTGCTAACGATAGAATGAGAGAGCATGACAACAATGTAAAACGTGGACAAGATGGCTGGTTAGCCATCCACTGTAGGTCGTGCACGTGCTCACCTATTTTTGAGAGATGTATTGTTGTCAGCAAGCACAGGGACCGCCTAACGCGTGAAGTTGTTGAAGCGTATAAGATTGCGCAGTTGGGTGAAAACTGTGTCAGCACCCCGTCAATCGCATTATTGCCCAAGGAAATGGAGTATCTACGGAGGCGTTTGATGTGATCGGTCTTGGTTGTGCTATTCGCGGCTTATCTGCGCTATGTCCAGTGACGCACTATTATGCGAGTGGTTCATGTGTATTTATAGGCGATGCATTTGGTTTTTCACAATAAATTTGTTGAGAGTTCAGCGCTGTGTGCGTCCCCTTCCTGTGTGTCCTGTGGTTTTGCGCTGGTTTTCTAATCATGTACAACCAACAAGCCCAGCTCTCCGCACTGTTGCACCTGATGTATGAAAGTGCGAAGCTGATAGAGATATATATTCATTATTAGCGAAAAACCGAGATGTAGGCTTGAACTGCTAAGTTACAGCCATAGAGTTTCCTATAAATACACTAGAGGGAACTCTGGTACTAGTGTCTATGGGAGCTGCAACGTAGGCGCTTCAGCCAGCATGGGAATGATATGTAATATACGGATTTGTCTAAACTTCGTTCTTTCGGCTCCGTTTGGCTCTGTGTGGCCTGCAGCCGCTTTGTCGCAAGACGAAGTTCAGCAAACGTTCAGCAGTTACACTTCACCACCTCGACCTTTTTAAGCTCACCGAATCAAATCGGCTCACGAAGTTCACAACGGTCCTATCTTTTATTCGAAACAAAACCAAAACATAACAATAAACAAAGCCACAAGTGCGCTTGAAGCCCGCAAGCACGGAGACTAGGCAAACCCGTGTACTACCCATCATTCCCATGGTGGCTGAACGATCGCAGCGCCTGAATCCCTCTAGTTAAAATTGGGAAACTATGGTTACAGCTTCTTGCTCTAGCGATATGTGGGTCGTTACTCAACGGTGCAGTGAACTTCATTTATGCAGCATATTTATGTACCTGGAAATTTCTAAGGTTTTTTTTTCTTTCTCGGACTTACGTATTAAGCACTTCATTCACTAGTTAAACACAGATCTTCATTGCGTTTTGTACTAACTTTTCTGCAGTACATATTTGTAATGTGGCGAAGCATGCACGTCATATTGTGGTGTGGAGAAATTAGAAAGAGCTAACATTGTACACCAGGAATTCTACTTTCATCATTAATCCTTACCACTCACCTCCGTAATGTTCTGCAGGCTTGAGGGTGTGAATGAGTGAAAGAATATAAATAAATAAATAAATAAATAAATAAATAAATAAATAAATAAATAAATAAATAAATAAATTTTTCTCACGTTTAATAGTTTCACCGCAATAAGTGCCTGTAGTGCGGTGAAACTTACAAGCACGTTCCTCATTACTTAATGCGGATACGAGAATAACGCCTCAATCAGCCTTTTTTTTTCACGATGCCAAGGCACATGCGCCCTTGCCCTAGCGGAAAAGTCGCGAAACGTCTCTTCATCTCGGAGGCTTTGCTTCTGGCAATACCGGTTGCCTAGGCCCCCACCAAAACCCTACCAAAACGGCAGATGACCGCACAGGAAAATGCAAAAGGCTGATTTGGAACCCTCAAGCATTCTAACTCACCGATGAGGGGTACGTGAATGGAATCACCCAGGTCGTGCCTCAGGCCCAGGATGATGAGGAGGATGATGACGATGCTGGCGCAGCCTAGCGTGATCTTCTTGCCGGACGACGGCGGCAGCCAGAAGATGAACAGCGTGAGGATGGACACGGCCATGCAGGGAAGCACCACGGTGTAGTGGTAGCCGGGAGAGTTTCGCTTCACGAACAGCGTGAACTTGAGCACGGGGTCGGCGCCCTGCTCCGGGTGCTTGAACTCGGTCGTTTCCATGGACTCGAAGTAACCGGTCCAGTCCGGATGAGACTCGTCGAAGGTCTTCTTGGCAAGCTTGCCTGAAAGAGCGAGTCGTAAGCCCGAAAATGTATTCCGAATGTCTGGTTAGCAAACCAAGGAAGGAATGCAGAAGGCGGTAAATTGCTTGTCTAAGGCCTAAGCAAGACAGAAATTGATAGGAAGTTGTAGGATTGAAGGGACAGGAAGTCGCCTAACAACAAAAAGGCAGCATTTCAGTTGAACATGGAAGCTTGAAGAGATAAAAAAATTACAGCATCTTCCGCTAAAGGGGATCCATGAGGCGATGCTAAGCCGGAGCACTTGCACGATCGCAGTTCCGTTGGCGTTCGTTGGGCATGCTACCGACCTCGGGCATGCTGCCGACCTCGCGTCGTGGAAAAGCGAAGAGGAACGCTACGCGCGTCGTGTCTCCCTCTAGCTTGGCCGTGAATTCTCACAGGGCGAGCGGGGACCGCGGTCGACAGGCGCGCGAGAGGGGGAGCGTAGGAGAGGAGAGAGAGGGGGAGGGGACGTGCATGCGCTGGCGCTCATCGCGGCGTTGCGCAGGAGAGAAAGAGGCGCGCGAGAGGGGGGGGGGGCGTAGGAGAGGAGAGGAGGGGAGGAGGATGCGCATGCGCAGTAAGGGTGGTCACGAAACACACCACACACCACCACCGGATTGAACTACGCCATAAGATGCTTCGCATCTAAATATTCCTGAACACGGGCCGACGTTTCGACAAGCGGGCTTGTCTTCTTCCAGGCAGCCTTGAAGAATGCAAGTCCACTTGTCAAAACCTTGGCTCCAGCGACATCCCGTGGTCACGAATTTTTCGCCTCTAACAAGAAATGTCGTTGGAACCAGCGTTTGCACAAGGAAAACCTGTTCTTGCCTGAGCAGCAGTATTTTTTAAATTTCGAAGCGTTTTAAAGTAATCTAAAATGTACAAAAACAATGAATCGAGTACAACAAACGCTTGTTTAGTTTGTTTCAGTCCAATTCGTGGTTAAAATCCGCAAGTTCACTGTGAATTACCAAGTCGGTCGGTTTATGTTATTTATTACCGATCCCTGAAAGAAATAACAACAAAAAGCGATAACTTAAAGTGGCTCTAAAGAACAATACTGGCACAGGTTTAACTCTTGTAAACCTAGTTACCACGAACGAAAGAATTGCGACGAAAGGGGCTAGTTGGTTCACGTTAGCTTGGCGAGTAAGCGCATCGCTAAGCCATCAATCGAAAGGGATGTTAGGCTTGGTTTTACAAAGACTATGCAAACAGCGTTTCATTAAAGTTAACCTTCGTTGGTGTTGCTGAACTACGGCGTCGGCTGCAGTAGCTTAAGTGTCAGGACTATCCCGCGCTTGGTAAGCTACTCTGTAACGAGGTAATCTGGCCTGCATTTGCTCCGGTGTTTCAGCAGGTGACTTTACCCCTGCTTGAGATTTCGCGGCCTGCCGTCTAGCTATATCTACTGGATGATTGGATTCAGCCTCTCGCTTGAGTTGAAGCGTACGCACAGACGGCCGAGCCGGTGCGCCAATCTATGACGAGACTGAGTGGCGAAGCACCGGCGAACCAGCAGTTCGTCGGTCAACGTTCGTCTGGTCACGTGGTACCGCCGCGGCGAGGATCCGAACGAACGCAGTTGCGACACCTTTCCGCAGCGGACCACGTGGCGTGACGTCACGCCTGTCACGAGCGCTCCGGCGACTCAAGGTCATTGCGACGCGATGAATGACCTTGGGAGACAGTGTAGTAGAGCGTTCGCTTTAAAACGGTTTCTCTTGTATCAATGACTAGGGGCTTTCTGAGCATGCTCCACCCCGACATTGATCCACTATGCCCAGACTGTGGTGCTGAGTTTTGCTCTTTAAATCACATGCTCTGGCAGTGCCCTGCGTTGCAGGATTTTAACCAAGAAGACAACTGGGCGACGTCCATCACAGACAAGACGTCCAGCTCCTGGCTGTCCAGAGGGCTCATGAACGAGCGGAGAGGCACGGCCTCTATGTTCCGACATGGGATTAGCCAATGGCTTGGCAGAGACCTACCTAGTAAGCCCCCTGCCTAGCTCCTCAGGACCTAAATAAAGTCTGTCTGTCTGTCTGTCTGTCTGTCTGTCTGTCTGTCTCGTATTAATGAGTTACCCTTTCACCCTTATAAAAGTGATAATGCAGTGTTAGAGCCGTTAACTGAGAAAAAAATCACAATTTAGCCGCAAGGGCGACGCAAAGATTGCGATAGCAATGGTTATACGAAGAAAGGCTCGCGGCTCGCTGCTAACTCTCTTGGATTTGATCACGCGTAACTCAAGAAAACGCTGGTGCAAGGGAATACGGCCGCTCCAAGGAGAGAAGCGATTTTCGTGCAGTCTATCATCTCAACGCGAAACAGTGAGAGCACAGCACGCACGAGGGTATTTTATCGAGATAGCGCGCGCGCCAGCGATTGCGACCGCGCCCGTATGATCAAAGTTCACAGTTGCTGCTAGAGCGACACAGCCCCCCTCCCCCGGCGTCCCTTCATGTTTCTTCAAGACGGGTGCGGCATTTCCTCTGTGCTTCAGGAGCAATCGACGACAGGCCTCGCAGACGGGTCTGCATTATCGTATGCGTCCTCCGTGCGACGGAGATGGTCGTCTCGTTTCACATCTACTTGAGCCGCGTTCGTCACCAGCACTCGCGCGCTTTTACTCACCGGTAGAACGTATGATGCGAGGGCGATTGGGACTTCGTGTGAAACATGATGCAATCGGGAAGAGCCCGCCGAGTGTCCATATAATTGCTATAGCAATGAAAATGTTGCAAACAAATAATGAAGTTGAACAGGAAAACGGTGTACGGGAAGCTTCTCAATGTGGTGTAGCACAGAGCGCCCTCACCGATCAGCTTGACTTTGTAGCCATGCGCCCAGGAAGAGACGTTCATGGCGCAGCGGTGCTCGTCGTACGGGTAGTCGCGCAGGTCCATGGAGCAGCGCATGCCGAACGTGACGAGGGGGCACCAGACGACGTTGCCGTACCGGTCGGCCTTGACGGCCGAGAAGAGGCGCACGCCGTACACGCCGTAGCTCTCGTGCACCGACAGCGTCGGAGTCCAGACATCGCTGTCGCCGAACGTCACCTCCTCTATATCGTCGTACTCGCGCGGGTCCCAGGTAAGTCCTTCGTCGATCCAATGCTGCGTGATACCGCGCCGCAAGAAAGATTCATTCATTCATTCATTCATTCATTCATTCATTCATTCATTCATTCATTCATTCATTCATTCATTCATTCATTCATTCATTTTTGGAAAGTGCACATGAACAGCCTTAATAAAGAGGCCTTTTTGTTGAACAAAAAACAGCAAAAAGGAAACAGCATAAAATCAGAAGAAACAGTGTTACGAATCTGCAGCCGAAGAAAAAGGAAGTTATTTTTCTGCTGCAGTCTTCTACCACTGTTTCTTCGGGTTTTAGAGACTGCGTCAGAATTAGGTGATGCACTAAAAACGGACTTACCATGCAGACGAATGCTGATAGCGACATGTAGTCCCAGTCAGGCATCTGAGAAAATTAAGCAACGTTAGAAAATTAAGGAAGATTCTTATCGAAGAACTTCGTGAACAGATGAAACAAACCAAAGCGCCTTGTAGTGATGGAGCCATCCGTTACGATTAAATTCACTCTTATGAACTTGAGAATGAAAGACCCATATTTATTCGAAATATTCAAACAAACAATTCTGACGTATTTTGTCGTGAATTTTGGTGTATAATGTTAATAATAATACCTGGGGTTTAACGTCCCAAAACCACGATATGATTATGAGAGACGCCGTAGTGGAGGGCTCCGGAAATTTCGACCACCTGGGGTTCTTTAACGTGCACCCAAATCTGAGTACACGGGCCTCAAACAATTTCGCCTCCATCGAAAATGCAGCCGCCGCGGCGGTGCATAATGTTAATGGTCGAATTTAAACAGCTGAAAGGTAGCATTGTTTCTGCTCTGTTAGTCACTCAAAAGTAGGAGCTGAATTTATGCATTCTAAAAAGACAGGGCGTGCAAACACGGACACAAGAAAGAAGTCAGGACACCACAAACGCCGACTGACTGTCCTGACTTCTTTGTTGTGTCCGTGTTTGCACGCCCTGTCTTTTTAGAATGAATACTTACCAACTAGCTCAGCTCTCTGTTATTCTAAGAATTTATGCAATTGTAGACAAAATATGGCTTCTTTTACTTAAAAATTTCTGAAAACGCCGCCACCAATTGTTCGTTCTCGGTACTTACCATGTACCTCAGTTGCTTTGCATAGACTGTGAAGTTGACTTTCGTGTCGGGCGAATTTTTGTTGAGTGGTTGGTAGGTCTTGTCATACTTTGCGGAATCAGTCAAGTTCTGTCGAAGCTTCTTCACCACTTGCTGGTCGACATATTTCGCATCTGAAATGCATAAAATGTTAATTCATGTTCTATATTAGTGTTCGCGTAGGCTGCAAGAAACACAAGTAAGGAACTTGTTTACAGCCACTCGGGAGACTTATGGTTCTCCGATGCTTAACCATCTCCTTTGTTGATTTTCATTATGGAATATTTTATGTAACGAGCGATTGCACATAATCACACGCATACAATGCGCTTTGAGAGTATACAGTATCGCCAACGTTGGTTAGGGGATGAAACGTTTGATATGGTATAAGGATATGCTGGCGCACAAATAAGGCCCAGCTATTCCTTGACATTTGGGTAGGCGGTACATAAACATACATGTATGAGTATAACATATAAAATAATGTTATTTAAGCATAACCTATCCGATAAAAAAACATGCCGTACATACCACGCACTGCTTCGCTATGATATACAAGTTGTAACAACTCGAAGACCTCGCAAAAACAAACGTTATTGTAATTGGGCACTTTTGCCCTTTGAAGGGGTGCTCGCACCTCCTGTAAAGTTGTTTCTCCTCATGGCGCACGCGCAACCTGTGGGCCAGTTTCACCGCAGAATAGGCCTATGTCGGCGTAGTTAGCGTAGTCACCACCGTGCTAGGAACGGCGCTGTGTTTCCGCGGTGGCGCTGCCCTGGCGGCGAGGTTACGCGGGCCCATGAGGAACAGCGCAGCGCCAAGCCCCAAAGCCGGCCTACAAGACGCACAAGCGCCATGAGGCGAAAATAACTTTACAGGGGGTGCGAGCACATCCACGAGTTTACTTCATGAAATTAATTAATAACCCTTTAAAGATCGTTCTTACAGCCTTCTGAAAAATCGGGATCGTGTGGATGTCCAGGCAACATAACAGACCGTTAGTGCTGCTCGAATTTTGAAAGGATGATTATGTGTCGACGCATCTTCATCATCATCATCTCTTCTCTTTAATTATTTTGCAGTCGCAGAACCCAGAGTTCATCCCTGTTTCTACCTGCATCATTGAATGGCAGCGACATATTCTTTCGTTCATATCGAAGTTAGTCGTCAAGAAAGATTAGAGGCACGACGTTGTGTTTGCGGCTTTAATACGAAAAAAAAAAATTCACAGGTGTCCTCGACACTGCGATAAGCTTAACTCAATAACTGCCAGCGGCAGCTATTAAGGCCCCCAAAACTCTGTGATACGTTTCGTTTCAAGGCTTCCGCGCTACCTTGAGAATGAGAACCAAGCAGTGCAGCAACACATTGAGAACTGCACACATGAAAAAAAAAGCAAAAACAATGCAGTTTCATGGACAGCGTCTGCGCAATCTGCAGGAACTTTTAGCTTCCATGTAGCCGTGATGACCGCTCGTCGAATTGGGAGGCGGGGCATCCAAGACACGCCCACTTATCGAGCCCTTCGTAATGTGGCTTGCTACCGAATGTGTCATTACTGGAGGCGCTATATCACCAGTTATTTTGCTGCGTGCCTCGCATGCAGCGTAATGTGAACTTTGTCTCCGTCATCATGTCTATATCATCAGCAATGAACTACAGCGCACGAAGTGGCTTCGACGCCCCGCCCCCTCCCACCTACAATCTTATTGCCCTAAACAAGTGGTGTATCTTCGATCATGCAAAATGGTCATGTGGCACTGTCGTATAACAAATACATAGTCATTGCGTCAATATTGTAGGTAAGCCTGCTGAGGTGCCCTTTGTTTTTACGTTACATCGTACCATGCTTGAATGAAAACGTGCCGAATGAACGATCGAAGAGAACTAAGCCGTTTGGTTTTTTAAAACCTAGAGCTAGTGCAACTATTCAAGTAAAAAATGTCTTTGCATCCTGATAATTACTACTTCAATTTAAAAAAATGCATAAAATAATACACAGGTAAGGTAGCGCAAAAGTGAAGTCCAGTCTCCATGACCGACCCTAAACCTAGTAGCATGCGCAACTAATGACAATCACGAGGATCACTTACCTAAACTGGGTATGAGGATGAAAACGCACAAGATGATCAGAGAGATGGCGAAGGGGAACACCAAGGACCTTGACGTTATCATGGCTGCACCGACAATGGCAGTGAGCAGAACTGGTCGATGAAACGACCTGCTGGCTTACTGAAAACGGTGCGGCACAACGGGCGAAAGACGACTCTGTTGTTACTACGAGGCGCTGTTGTACATTCCACCTCCCATTCAGAGTAGCACGACGGCGCCACCACGAGGTGGGCGTCTCTGCCTTGTGCAGCGAGATCACCACCTTATTGAGTCTTCTCAGCTACCCCCCTCTGCTCGGTGTAGTGATGGAAACCGGCTGACACAGTCTGCACTTAAGACAGCATCGACAAGCAAACTAATCTTGGGGTCGCCGAGTGTATAGCGTTTCAAACTTTCCTGAGGTCTGCCATGATTCGGAGCCTGGGGGTAAAGCAGTGGTGACCCTTAGCAAGCACACTCCATAGAGGCTGATCAGAGAAAAGAATGATTGGTATTGTGTGTCAGACGAACATATTTGGTTACAGACACTATCGTACGAAGTTAGCAAGGGTCGAAGAGAAGAAGAATCATCTTCGCAACTTGTTGTAGGCAACGTCCTAACAAATGACCTGACTTAGCGAGAGCAGATCTAGATCGGGATTGGGACAACTGCTTGCACTGACAGACCTCATATATTTCCTTAGTGTGACTAACGATAATACGTAAAGGCTACAATAACTTTCGGGTGCAGTCTTTATATAGTTTGTTTCAGCAGGAGTATTCTAATCCTGACAAGGAGCGAAATTGTCCTGATTAAGTGCATTTGCTGGAAAATTTTGTGGTTCACCCATTTTAATCAATCAGACCCTGCACTCGTCTAATAATACATCTGACTGGTTGCAAATGCTGTGCATCTGCCAACACACTGGCAAAAAAGGTGCACTTGGTAATGGTTTATGTAACACGACATATAATAATGATAAGTGCATACACCTGCATATCGCAATTCACTGCGTTAACGTGACCGTGTTTTCGGCTGCTTCGGGACTATGCAAAACTTGCGTAGGGCTACGTAGCTTTCTTAGCGTGAGCACTTTCTTCCACCTTTGTATTGTGAAGATGAAATGATGTTTGCTAATAAAGAAATCCTTCCATTTTACAGAGCGATATTATCAAGGAATAACTGGAATGAATTAGTCAAGTCGTATTGCGGCTTCAGAAGAGTTTAGTATACATATTGAAGTGTAGCAAGAAGAGAACGGAGACACGAAAAGGGACGCGTGGGAAGCTTTTATCGTGCCGGTTTGTTTTCATTATTGGGTGCATTTCCGTATGCATTTATAAAATTATCTTATAATTTACACGCCGAAAAACAGACAGCGGTATACATCAATTTCTTTGTAACATCCATTCTTTTGTGTTTGTTCGAGTTACAGTACACACACACGCACACAGACATCCAGAAAAAGGTGCCACGTGACCTGTTACAAAAGGACACTGGGCCCATGTTTATAATCCCATATGGTCATTTGGTACATTATACAAAAAACAACGAGCTTCCCACATAAACCATTCCGATAATGTAGAACATTTCTCATGAGCAATGCTGTGATTTTCAAATATGGAAGACGAGATACAGCTACAGTTCAAGGGTTGAGCTTGTCGACTGAGTTCACTAGGCCGCGGCCACCGATGCCGAAATAGCTCTGGATGTAACAAGAGATGAGCAAGAAAAGGCGGGCTTGCTCCACAAAGCAGCGGGGGGGTGCCAGTACCGCCCCCTGGTGAGAGATCAGTTACAAACACCCCTGACACGTGGCGAAGGAATCGGCGAAGCGAGAAATTGATCGTTGCAGGAGAAGGCATGAAGAAGCTGCACGTTCTCTTTGTTTTGGTTTGCAATGTTCGGCTTGTTCCTTCGGGTAAGTCATTTGCATCTCTCGAAGGTGGTGGCAGTTATGTTTCGCTTACCTCTCTGCATAAGGTGAAACGTGATAACCTGTTATACCATTGATGATCTGTTGCAGCCATCGCAAATTCAATGCGATAGCTATGTACAGGACGGCCGCTTTCCATCGTTCGTGATGCTTACGCATAGGCGTGAGCAGGGTTCCCCGTTAGGGGAGGCTGGTGGGGAGGGTCAATGTGGCCGCCCCCCTTCCCCCCCCCACCTAAATTGGTCGAGTCCAAAAGGCAAGATGCTCCTCAATGGATGTGAAAATGAAAACGAAGTGATGACATGCAGTCTCGCAATAGCCTACCTTTGGTGTCTGGCTTTTCGGGATTGAAGAAGGGAAGCAAAGAGTTCTTGTAAGGCATCATCAGAGGCCTTCGGCCACCATTATCATCAAAAACCTGCTTCGTCATAACCCTAGCTATTTAAAGAATGACTGGACAGGTCCAGCTGGTAAAAGCATGGTGCATGCTTTGCGCCCGCCCTTAGGTGTTTAGGGAGGGCGCAAAATATGCCGATTGGTAATCAGCCAAGTATGAATGCACATCTAGATATGCAGCTGTCCCATCAACGATATGAAGTAGCAATGCTTCAAAAACTGAAGTACCCGTGCCAATTAGACCTGGATTCTTCCCCACACGCTCTTCGAGAGGCATGTACTAACGCGACCACAATGTGAAGGTTGCCTTTTTCTTTATTTGCAGAAGATTCAACAGGACAAGATATACAGACACACATCGAACGTCTCCACGAGAAACTCCTGAATGCAGAAGTGTACGACAAAACGCTGAGGCCCCTTCCTATCTCGAACGACACTACAGCAACCTTGGTCGAGGCGTCTTTTCCTCACCGCCATATCGTCAGCGTCGTAAGTGTACTCCGCGTGAACTTGCTTTATTTGATGTGATGTACCTGTTGTACTGAATACTGTAATACTATTGTACTTGCTGTGATTGCTGTGCTTGATGTGAAGCAACTAACCGGCAAAGAGTGCGTATGCGAGTTCGTAAGCCTACCAAGCTAGTACTGAGCGGTGGACGAAGAAGAATTTAGCTGGGGACATGTTTTAACAAGAAGACTTTCCGATCATCAGGGCAAGGTTGACAAGACAAAACAATCTACGATACCCTTGTACCGAAATACTGGCTGCAAAGGCAGTACCTTGTTGGAGGACTTCCCATCACTTCAAGCCACCATCTCAGTCCGAAAGTGCGGTCTGGTTTGGATTTGTACTAAGCTAGCGTAACTTGACTTATCTTTTTCTTGTCGCTTTAATAGTTCGACCCTTAAAAAGCGGACCGAGGCACGACCAAAATAGGGCATGGCCACTTTCCGTGGTCTGTGCTACTTTCAACGTTTTTACTTTAACAGTTATTTATACGGCCTCTTTTGTATGCTACGATTGCGGTTTTACGTGGAATAGAAGCTCACTGGCAAGTTTTTACGCATATTTTCTTGTATCGTGTCAGTTTTGGATATCCTTTATAACGCAGGAACTTGATCAGGGATGGCTGACTGTTGTTGGACCACTGATTCTCGTAAGTGCCAGCTATTTTCGTGTTCTAAGGCATATTTCTTCAGAAGCACAGCCTACCACTGTCACTAAGTGGCTATACAACAGAAAATAAGAATAAAATGACATAATGGATATGTGCTCCAGTTTGTGAAGCAGAGGAGATACTATGGAGGTGGCATATCCCGTTATCGCATCGAGACATTCTGCCAATATTAAAATCGCGAAGACAGACAGCACAAAAAAAAAATTGAAAAGGGCTATAATACCGCAGGACGAGTTCTTGCATTACAACTATTTCTTCACGCAGGAAAACAAAGAAGTATATATTGAATGTTCTTTAAAGATTATTAAGAAGTTTCAAAAACCGTTTGCTCACAGATTCTTGAACTCTAGTCATCGAGTTATACTGATGCAAGAGGCGGACAGAGGTTGCGCGCGAAACTTAATTACGTAGCTGACAATAGTTAACGAAACTTTACAAATAAGGTTAAAACTAATTCATTTATCACAGATATTTACGCATTCCTTTATGAATGATTAGGTTCATACTAAGACCATACTCAACAGGAGCAGGATACTGGCTGATACCATGAATCTCACTACATTTCTTCTGGGCCTATCACTAGCTTCTGAGACCCACGGTTCGTGCTAACACACCATTGACCCTAACAAATTTGTTGCCCCAGAAGAAGTTGTTTTCCATCGTCACCGTCTTTATCTCTAACGTCAGACTGACATACGTTTCTTATAATATTCTTAAAAACCAAGAATTCCGGCGAGGTGACATCTTATTCAAACCGGCATGCTAGCTCGACTTGCACGCAGGATATGCTGTATGGCCTGTGTGCCGTTTGCATTGTTCTCTCATGAACAGATGTGGACAGACGACGCCCTCTCTTGGAATTCGAGCGAATACGGCGGTCTGAAGACACTGGACCTTCCAGCGAGCGAAATATGGACTCCGGATCTGTCAGTCTTGAATGCGTAAGATGAAATCTTTCTACTGCGTTCGCTCAACTTAACCAACCACACTAGTTTCTTTCCTACGACAGCTCCTTATGGAGAGCAAACTGATTTGCTTTGATGCGTTAATTCTTTCAATCCGCAGTCTCAATGGGGCACGCAAGAGATTTTTTGTCATCCGCAACGATACACATATTTCCCGTGATTACCTCCCGTTCTCGATAATACACATTTCAAAGTCAGCGCGTGTGTTGTCAAGGCCACAGCCCTTGTCCCTTTCGCACTAAGTTTTCAAACTTGCTGTTTCTGCGCTGACGCCTCCATTGAAGCCTATATGGACACAAGAATGGGTAAAGCTAACAAGGAATTTGGTGAACAAGCCAGTCATAACTAGCGATTCAGGCAAAGTGGGAGGAAGACTATGAAGTAATCAATTGGACACGTTTGTAATTCACTATAGAAGCAGTACAAGGAATGGCAAATAGCGTGGACCGCAAAACACAAATGAGACAAAAACACAGCTCTGACTCCTCCCATGTGGACCTTGTTTTCGAAAAACAGAAACGTGTACGCATAAAATACCGCTAGTGTTACGTGTTTAACTGTTTGCGAAACTGTTGCGGAGCACAAGGATCAATTTACAAGAAAGACAATCGAGTTACGTCACGTAAGAAACGTTCTACTTGTAGCGTAAACAAGTATTAAATCATGGCGAGCGCCGTGGCGGATTTCGCTTTCCTCGAATTATCGAAGGGGGCAGCTTCTGCGATGTCAAATGAATTCGCATTTATGCCTAAAAAGTTGCCTTTGCAATAGCAAGTGTTATATTTCCATTTTGGTGCTTTCACACTCGTTATGTGCAAATTATGGAATCTTTATGACTGCCAGTAGCGGGGTCTGCATTTTGTGCATGCGTCTGTTACTTCAATAAAAGTTTCGATTCTTAATCTGCTCAGTGTATTTCAAATGAAAAAAAATGAAGTGGAGAATAATGAATGCTCATTCAAGTAATTCTTTTTCTTCTCTCCGAACCACCTCCCATCTTCCCCCATATTTCCAGCAATCCCGAGGATTTGCAGATCGAGTACAATGACGTATATCTGGAAAACACCGGGATGGTATTTCAGGTAATACTAATGGACATCCCTATCGTGCATGAGCCACAGGTTTTCGACATTGCAGAACTGTTCTGAACTTTCGGGAATAGGAATAATAGTAGCGCGGCGCTGCTGAATTAGTACACTAATATTCGTACTTTTGATTTTCACTAACAATGCAGCGACTCATTGCGAAGATTTGCGGTGCCATGGAACGTTGGTCTCTGAGTTTCGAGGCGGCGTGTTCCATTATTACGCCTATATCATGCGTACCAAGGTACCGCCATCGCAGTGCTGAAACTTTATTGAATCTTAAGAAGGAATAGTTATCAGTCTTGGCCTAACCTAGATGCTTTTTGCTACAATGTTCTGCGAGAATATTCTACAATGGTTTCAGCGATTTTTGTGTGGCAAAGCAGTAACGCCTAACAACGTTGTCGGTACAGTGAACTAGATCACTATAGTTGTCGGTGTTACGGAGGCTTGGACGTACCGTGCAAATCCGAGCGTACTTATTTTAATATCTAAAAATTTTTTTTAACACGAAAGTGTTTTATGCCGGGGTCCACCAAGTACACCCGTCACGGATATGACGTTGATAAAATGGACGCCAACAGGTGAGAAAGAAAAAAAACCAAGAAAAACATACCCCGCTGGGAATCGAACCCACGACGTTGCGGCCGCGACGGCAAGCGCCCGACGCTCTACCGACTAAGCCAACTCGAGAGATGCTAGGCACGGCGCGGACGCGCCTTATATCTTTCACACCTTCTCTTTCGCGGCGGGCAGAGCTAGAGTTACTGTATATGCTACCTTTAGGTAGCAGAGTTGCGCATAGGTCCGGCTAGCAACCACAGCTATGCGGTGAAGTAGCACTCCGTTTGTGCAGGTGACATGCCTATCGTCTCGGCAATTAACATGCCCGGCGTGTCGAAGACCGGCGATAAACATTGATTATCGATGACTCGTGTTAATACAGCTCGCTACAGCGGCGGCGTCCAAAAATACAAAAATTGGCCCGAGCGTCAGCTTCTCCACAATGCATGGTTGCTAGCGGCGTTTGGAAGACAGATGCGCAACTCTGCTACCTAAAGGTAGCATATACAGTAACTCTAGGCAGAGCGGGGCGGTGCCGCCGTCTGTGAGAGGTGAAAAGAAGTAATGCTTCACGATCGACACTTACTAGCGCTTACTCCGAGATTGCACGTGATATCGGAGGTCATGGTTAAGCGTCTCGATACCAGAGAGGTAGACTGGCCGCGCTGGCGTCGCCGAGGCACCCTTGACGCAGTTACGTTCTTTGCCTTTGTATTCGTGTTAGCGTGCGTCGGCTCATCGGAGTAGTGCAGCTTCCACGTGCACGAACGTGATTTCTCTGCCGCCGACTGCTTCAATTGCGAGAGCACCGACTAACAAAACTGCTGCAATATGCGTTGCAGATAGGACGCGATTTCGACGGGCGAATGTCGTGCCTTGGTGGAGCGAGAGCAGCGCCTGCGAGACAGAGGTCAGCGGGACGCACGCGTTTGCGACTCAGGCTACGAACCTCTACCTCCCGCGTTGCTGAAGTGCAGTGTGTGTTATGTATGCATGAGCACAGGCGTCGGCTACCCATTACTAGAAAGCGCACACCGTGCCGTTTCTCTCCTTAATTGACGACGCTTTGAAGAAGTGCATACCGGGTACCAATGTTGATTATGAGCTTGTTGATATCATCCTTACGCGCGATTCACGATTCGCTGTGTCCAAATATATGTTCACACCGTCAGCTACCTCAACGGTTTAATCATGATCATGGGCGTTAGTCGTCGCGATAGAGACATGCTGTCAACATGGGTGCATCCACGTCAAACGGTGCTATAGCTGCCAAACACGAATAGACATTGTACAAGCTCTCATATATCATAAGCACTACTTCTGTGAAGACACGTTTCACTTTCGTGTTATACCGATTCCTATGACGGAGGGATCAGCCATGTTTTCTTTTTGCTTTTACCACTGATCAGTTGTTGCACAGGTTTCTTAGAAAACTCGCATTTTAATTTGGCCATCTTTCAGTATGGCGCTTGGAACAGTTACTTGCCCACTTTCCAAAGAAAAGAAATACGAACTTGAATTAGACTATCCACAAAAAAGAGTTACTGCGAAGACAGTCCTCGCACGGTTTCGTGCCGCCGCCTGCCGGCAACTGCGTCAAGCAACCGCCCTAGGGGAGGTTTGCCGCGTGCTGTCGAAATTGAGCAGGTATACAATACAATAGCGTGGACGAAGCGGTTGATCTGAAGACGCCGTTTTGTCTGCTTTCTCTCATGACCTCACCATAACGTCACTGTATTTGTGACGAACAAAAAACAGACAAATATTGCCTGTATCGTTATTGTCGTAAACCGGCCCAACGGCATCTTCAAATGGACCGCCTTGACCATGCTGCAGTAAAACCTGAAAGGCTACTTTTCGCCACTGCCGGCAGGTGGCGAGACAAATTCATGCTTTCATAGAGGAATAATCAGGAATAATACCAAGTTCGCCTCTATGTTCTAGGCAAGGAAATGTGCCGAGTGCTACATCGAAAGATAGCGACCATAAACAACGAGCTTCGTACGACTACTTGAGCATACATTTGAGTATACAAAGAAAAAAGACAAGCGCTAAGCTCAGATGTAGTGAGGCGTCTTAAGGAATTAATGAGATAACTTCCGGAGATAGTGTGAAGTGCCTGCACATTATTGCTCAGATATCGGAGTCGTTTCTTTGACACTCCGCCAGATAATATAGTAATAGGAGATTGGAAGGTGCGTACATAGTAAAAAATAGGCATGAATAATCCACATGTGTGAATGGGAAGTCACATACACCATTACATTACGTTCTAGGATTCGCACTTATTCGGTTTTTATTTCAGCTGCTCATGATATTCTGTGGAATTGGTTCTAAGAAATGAATCTAAGAAGTGAATGTAAGTTTTATTTACATTTTGGAGGTAACTTCTTAAATGCATGCACAGTACTCAAGAATTGCAACGCGTCACCTTTTTTAATGGCGACTGCTATGAGCAATTGCTCGCGATAAACCCGTCATGTCGCTGCTGATGTGGCCGTTAAAGGGAACGTTGGCCCTGATATAAGTGTTCGAGTAACAGTTACGCCGATATGGCACGAGCTGTAGGTGAATGGAAATGAAAGTGCCAGCATTACTTAACCCCAAATTTTCGCGCTTCAATCTATGATATACTGCACAACACCTAGAGTACTGCAATTAAATGCACTGGAACCGCAAGAACTGCCTTAGATAGGCTCGCTTCCCTTGATATATAGGTTGCTCAGATCAGCACGCGTCTATGATAGTGTTTGTTAGTGTCCTTTTAAATAAATATGTTTTACAAGCACAGCTGCGGGAGCGCGTTGCCAAGTTATTACTGTCTTGTCGCTACATCGCAGTCACCGTACACGCGCATCAGGGTCCCGTGTCCCATGGATCTCACCGATTTCCCAAAGGACGAGCACACGTGCAAGATACGCTTCTCGTCTCTTGCCTACAGCAATGACATGCAGGAGTACGACACCGTGGCCGATCTAGCGGAGAACGCCCTGACTGCTACTGATGTGCGTATTCAAGACACACTTATGCATCTATGATCTAGCGCAATTTTTTAATAGCCTTCGACTTGTACAGTTTGCGTGGAACAGTGGAACTCCCTATACAGCCATTAGCTATGAAACCTGCTTCCTGTACTTCATATCTTTAAGAATCCGCAGCCATTAAGAGACAAATGCATGAAATGTTGAAAGTGAAATGAAAGTTTAAATGGTGAGCAGAAGTTTTGTTGCTTACAGATGTGATCATAGTTTTTTTTAAAAATACAGATATTTAACATTTTCAGACTTTCTAGCATGCATTAGTGTATTGGCATCTGGGTCCGTAGCTGACGGTAGGCTAGTATATTGGACCGATCACTGTAAGCGTTATCGCAAATGGACAAGGCATTTCATGAAAAAAAAAATATGACGCAGCCAGCAACAAGGCAATCTCTATTAAGAAGTGTTTGACCGTATTACAGTACAATACCACAAGGAGGATGGTGAAGTGAGAAGCGAAAGAAATATATATATTTTCTTTTGCAGAGATAACGTGACATTCTAATGACCATGAAATGTTAGTTATACATTTAATGCAATAGGGGAATGCTATCCAGTTAAATTAAAAACACTGCATAGACAAATAGATGTTTCGGCGTTTAAATTGTGTAGTTGCGGTGTATTCACGGGACGGTCTGGATCTGTGCTTTAATAATTCGTTATTTCTTGTGCCTTGAAGCCTTGGCAGGACCACCAGTGGGAGGTGACGGTGCTCCCGATGTGGGGAAGCGGAGAATTGTTGAACAGGTAAGAGTCACAAGTGCCATTTCGAAGAGCCATTATCTTTCAAGCCACATTCCTAATCGAAAATCAATGTTGCTGGTATTGTGGAGCATAAAGAGTTATTGACATACACGCATATTGGTAACTAAATCGCACTCACTCACGGGATCAGAGCCCAACTGTCTCAGTTAATTCTTTCTTCACTTCGTGAAAGCCATTTTCCTCGAAAGTCATTTCCTCGAAAGTCATTTTCCTCGAAAGTAATTTTCCTCGAAAGACATTTTCCTCGAAAGTCAATTCGAAAGTTACTGGTATTATGGAGCATTTCCTCGAAAGTCAATTCGAAAGTTACTGGTATTGTGGAGCATTTCTTCGAAAGTCAGTTCGAAAGTTACTGGTATTGTGGAGCATTTCCTCGAAAGTCATTTTCCTTTCAAATCGAAATGGCTGACAACCCGTTTTGTGACAACTGTAGTAGCGAGGAGACACTACCGCACATATGCGACTGTCCTCGCTACAACGCGCAGAGAAAATCACTCGCAGTCGCTCTTGCTCGCATAGATCCCAGACCGATGACGGCAGAAACCATTCTGGAATGTCGTCCTGAGAGGTCATCGCGGGTGAAGGCGACGAAGGCAGTGCTCAACTTCTTGAAGGCATCACACTTGCACCGGTGGTTATAGACTAACGACGTTAGCATGACTGTGAGATGTGTGTGACTTTTTGTGCGTGCGTGCTCTCCTTTTCTCTCTCTCTCTCTCTTTATACCTCCCCCATCCGTTCCCCCAGTGTAGGGTAGCATACCGGTCCTTCTAGACTGGTTAACATCCCTGCCTTTCCTTTCTCTCCTATTCCTCACTTTCTTCCTCACTTGGTTACTTGCTCAGTCTCTCCAGCTATTTCAGTCAAGCCATTGCTTTCTTGTCGAAAAAAAAAGCAGATGCAGCGTATTCAGTAATCTTATACGAGTATTTTGGTATCACATATGTACACCCGCATGTTGTCACATCCTCAGTATGAACATATGTGGTGTGTCGCACCGACTCGCACGTGATCATATAAAACCCACATACATCTGACATAACGACCAGTATATGGCCACATGTCGTACGGGGCATGTTTCAAATGATTGTACAAACACATGGGAATCCCGCATGGAGACGCATATAAGAGACTTGGCAGTAATTCAATTAAAGTAATGAAATTGCAGTAACTAAATTATATTTTGCTGTAATGCGCAATGCAATAAATTACCCTTGGGGGCTAGTAATCTGGTACGCAATGAATTACGTCAAGTGAGCAATTTCAAGAAAATTACTCGTTACGTCCCAATTACTTTTGACTAAAATATAGCCTGTCTGCTTCCCTTATGACATAAAATATTGAGCAAAAAAAAAAGAAACAAAATAGCAAATACTAGTTAATCTGAGCGCCAAACCTCAAGCTTCGGATGTTGAACAAAGATCTCCAAAATTTCACTTTACATTTGCTTCAAATAAAGTCTACATTAGTTAATGCATGAATGATGACATTTTGTTAATTTCATTACTTTTCAGAAGTAATAGCAGTGTAATGTCATTGCTTTTTGCCAGCTGTAATTTGTAATTAAATTTAATTACGCTATTAAATATTTTAGAAAAAATTAGTAATGTAATCAAATTACATTTTAGGAGTAATTTTGCCACGTCTGACATACAGACACAGTTCATGCTATCATCTAAACTTTATACACTGACTCTAGCGCTGTTCTCTTTCCTTTAGTGAATCAGAACGTTTCATCACGAGATAAAGAAACCCAAAACACATCTAACTCATATCAGTGTTGTCCGTATGCCGCACTGCAGGACGTACCTGGAACTGACGTTTCGCATCCGGAGGCGTTCCTCGGAGTACCTCTTCAGCGTCACTCTGCCCTGGCTATCGTCCGTGGTGCTTATGTTGCTGGTCTTCTGGCTTCCCGCCAACTCTAGCCGTCGCCTGACTCTGTGCTGCATCAACATGCTGCTGCTTGCTCTCATGCTGCGCAGGATGGTCCCGCTTCTTGGTGACTCCTACAGACCACCGAAAATTAGTAAGAAACAGTATAATGATGGACGTGACAATGTACGATGAGCTTCCTTTCGCTATTTTAATAGTACCTCCCAGTGAACGATTATTCATGAAAGGTCAAAGAAGATTTCAGCCGTTGCTACCTACAAAGCTTAATACTGCCAGAGTCCTTCAATGCATTGAATGACTCTGCTACTACTAATTAAGGCGGAGGTGATGCAGGCTGTGCGATGGACACTCGCAGAAAAGGAGGTGGTATGATTACAAGAATGATATCTTTAGAATAACAGCCTGCTTGTGTGTTTCAGATATCAAAATGTTACGTACCATGTGCGTGTCCTGAACTACCTAACTTAAGCTGTAGGGCTATAAGTACTACTACAAGGCTCTGAAAACTAGCAGAATGCGCCCACGTATACAAAGAAGCACCTTAGCTAAAGCGATGCAAACGACAATATAAATATCGCTCAATAAATGAATGCGCGTAAATTTCCCATAAACGAGTCACAAATGCAACAACCTTGAAAAAAGCATTGCTCAGCCATCCCTTGACGTGGCGATGGAAAAAAAGAAGCCCGCAGTGATAACGCCACTTTAGCGGACCGGAGAACCTCTTCGTCTCATTCGCATATTATAAGTAAGGAATTGAGCCATTCGCAATGAAGCTGTTATCTTAATGTAGGTATTATTGCGAATAAGGTCTCACCGACCGTGATAGAGATATCATGAGAAAAAGCCCAAGGAAGAGAGACGGGAACTCGTCGAGTAAGGAAGTCATATAGAGGTATGAAGTGGGTGAACAGTGTTTATTGAGCTGGTATGGGATTATGAGGCTGTGGAGTACCCAGAGAGAATATATGAAATATCATTGAACACAGGGCGTCGCTGGAGACAACGTTCCGACAAGCAGACGTCTCTTTATCAAGGCAGCAAAGACAAAGGCACGTGTGCTTGCCGAAACGTCGGTTTCAGCGACGCCCCCGCTAAAGGATTTTTTTTCTCTGCAAGCTTCCTTCTTCCCCTGAACTTCTGCAGCCTAGAATATGTATGCTAGCTTTTTTTTCTGCACGCCCTTCTGATCAACACATCGAAGGCGAGACAGGTGTGCCGAAGGAGGGCCAGCAATCTGTTGAATTGACTCTGCAGAACCACCGGGACATGTGATCAATAGGCATATCGTAGTGTAGGAATACGACTGGCGCATACTTCACACGACTACGTGAAAGGTAGACGCCTTACTAAAGACAACTCCACTTGCGGTGCTGGCGAACTTCTTTTCGACAGCACACGAAAACTACGCGTGAAAACTCCTCGCACGTGAAGTCGTGGTTTCTGTAACCGTCGGATGCAAAAACCCGCGAAGTCTTCCGCGATGACATGCCAAAATCAGCTAGGGTTCCTGCTGTGCATGTTTCAGTAGACGATCCATAGGTAATACTGTGCACTCGTCGCCTGTACGAACTACTTCAAGAGCAAGATTAAGCTGTCTGACTAGCCAATATGCATTCAATATAACGGCCCAGAAGACCTGCAACATGTTCTGTGTCACTGTAGGCGATCGCATGAGAGAGACAGTCTCTGACGGCGGCATTACTCATTGAACGGGACTCGAGATTAGCATTGCGGTATATTCTATGGGCCCGTGGCAGAGCACCACCTGTGCGCTACGCGCCACGAAAGCGCTCTTGACGTTCTTCTTGCGATCCTTGAGCCTTAAAGAAATTTTGTAAATAATGTAATCTATGCGTGTGTCTGTGCTATATGTGCTGTTGCGTGCCTATCAGTGTATATATCATAATCATCACCCAGCACCTCGAACAGCATGTCGGGCGAACAGCTAAGCTGACATCTCCAGCATTTCATTAAAGCATATTTTCTCTCTAGCACGGGAGGCGTTGCTCATGAACGGCTTATGGAAAGGTCCTGCATGATGCTGAAGCGCTGACTTTCACCGCTCGCAGTCTTCTTCCTGGAGGGCGCCATGTTGCTGCAAGCCCTGGTGGTCGCCATTGCCGTGGCGTTCCTCAACGTGACGTCGGCGCACGTGCTGTTTCCGGTGGCTGTTCCGGCTTCCGTTATCCATTTCCTGACCGGGTCGGCAGGCATGGCGCTCTGCCTCCGCCACCACGACATGACACGACACGGAGCGGCGCACACCGCTCCAGCTGTGGGAACGGACGAACTTTCTCTGCAGAAGCCGGTCACGAGACTGTCCGAGGAGCGGGCCAGGGAGTGGCTCCTGGTAGCCCACGCGCTCGATCGACTATTCGTAGCTGTCTTCCTCGTTGCTGCAGTTTGCGTGATGCCGCTGTGACACCACTTGCATAAAGACGAATTGAGATTATCTGTAGACTCTGTCTAAGCTTCAACGGGAACCAACAGACAATCAAGCTAACGAAAGTATAGGGGACGTTATTTCAAGTGATTACGATATATATGTGAAGAAATTAAAGTGGACAAAAAGACAACATGCCGCCGGCAGGGACCGAACCTTGAACCTCCGAATAACGCGTCCGATGCTCAACCAACTGAGCTACGGCGGTGGTCGTCCTCCCGTCCGCTTTATCGGACATATCTGTCAGGGTCCGGTTGTCGGGTATATCTGTCCACTTTATCGGGCGTCTATTGAAATTTATGTCATAATTACTACAAATAATGTCCCTTGCACTTTCCTGGGCTTGATTGTTAGTTCGTTGTCATTAACTTTGTGTCTAACAAAGAAAAACGAGCTCTTAAATTCCCCTTCTTTCGTAAACTTCAACGAGATTCTTTTGCTCACTAAAGGGGTGCTGACACGAAGAGTTTCAGTTGTCATCTTTTTTGCTTCAAATGAAAGGCCAAGTCCTCAAGAGCCTAGAAAATGTACTGATAATCGTGAGTGCACCCTGAAAGAGTAATCATGGTATGTTTTTGGAAGCTTGTTTCGGTTCCTACTGTACCCCGACGTCACAACACGGTATGAGCTTCTCGTCACGTGCTGGCGCAAGACATCATGACATTACCGGCCGCTCCGCTCCGTGGCTCTTGTGAATGTTTTGGCGCCTCACGTCATCACAACTAGCCGTACTGGTGCGTGAAGTCATCAGAATTGACGTCATGCACGTGACGTCACAATAGCGTTGATGTCAATAAGTGCGGTTAGGTTTATCGTGCCGCATTAGCAGCATTTTATTAACTGTTCAGCGTCACAAAAAGAAGACCAGGATAGCGAATGCAAAGCCGACAAAGAAGACGCGGTCCACAGCTTGCGCAAAGATGAGCCAACGCCTTCTCCTCTCGTATGAGCCGTTGAACGTCGTAACCTCTTGACGGTCGTACGATTCGGTAACGGTGGTCGGGTAGGTGCGATTTATACACAGAAGCATCGCCACGAAGCCACTGAGGAAGCGGTGTAAGCTACCTGGCACTTGGATTCTGGAATTGGAGCGTGACGCGCTGATGATGAGTATGCTTGCAGCCGCGGTGAATAACCCTACGAGAGTGCCTAGGCCGAGAAACAAAACTGAAATAGAAAGAAAACAAGAAACAAATAATTAAGTAGAAACTTCTTACTGAAGAATACTACTGAAGAGTGTCGTCCTTTTCGTCAGGCATTTCATCTTGCTCGTAAGTTTAGGCAAAGTTAACGACGTTAGCATGACTGTGAGATGTGTGTGACTTTTTGTGCGTCCGTGCTCTCCTTCTCTCTCTCTATCTTTATATCTCCCCCATCCCTTCCCCCAGTGTAAGGTAGCACACCGGTCCTTCTAGAATGGTTAACATCCCTGCCTCTTTCTCCCCTTATCCTTCCTTCCTTCACGAGGATCATCATCGTCATCATTGTCATTATTTAGTTTTATTTATTTATTTATTCAGTCCCCCCTATGGTCACGTGACCTGCGTGACGCCTACTGCTATTGTTACTACTACTATACTACTACTACTACTACTACTACAACTACTACTACTACTACTACTACGACAACAACTACGACTACGTCATAGAGTAGAATAAGACAGCTACGCTGTAAAAAAATTGCAACAAGTCAAAACAGCCAGCATTTTCCAACAACATTTAAACTATGCATAGAAGGCCTTCTGCAGTAAAAAACAATGCAGCACCCACGGGCTCCGCGGTATACATTGAATAGTGCTGGCAATTGGCGAAGTGGCATACTCATTTTGGGAACCGTTACTGACGCGGCCATCAGTAGCGACATCCTGTTGAGGACAACGGCGAGGGCGAGGATGTTGAGGCAGGCGAGCGTCATCCTCCGGTCTGAGTCCGGAGGAATCCAGAAGGCGGCCAGAAGTGCCAGAGCCGAGGAGATCCCGGGCATGGTGAATGTGTAGCGGTGACGACGGGCCGTTCTCCGCAGGTGGAAGACGACGTCTATGAAGGACCTGTTGTTCGTTTTAAAACCGCATTAGATGTCAAAGGCAGACCATAAGACAACTATAAGTGGCGAGTTACTGCATATACTACAAAGGTAGCATGCACAGTAACTCGTGGCCCGAGTGCGGAGTGACCCTCTTGTTTCTCTTACAAACACTTCCGGTCGAGCTTTCACTTCCGGTTTTCTCAATATTAAAAAAAAGTCTCATAAAAAATAAAACTGCTACGAAATCGACGGTTATAGTTCAAGTTAAGGGTTATATTGGATACACACAATAACGGAGCATAAGTTCACTTATGGTAAGGACCAATTAACCGTCAGGCTAATTAATGAAAATTAATTGAGTGAGTTCATTGAAAGAGCGTGCGGTTTTCTTGTGAATATCTGGGATTGCTGCGGCACCTGGCGGCGAATATCTCAACCACGCGCTCCTTTCTTCGCGGCCTCCGAGATCCACTTGGGCAGCGCGACGAAACACAAATTGAACCCGAGAAATACAGCAGGGCGCACATACACTGACGTGCACTACGACAGGAATACGCCCCAAATACGCCCTTTATTTCTAGAGAGTGCCAAATAAAGAGATTGGGGCACTGAGAGGCAAAGCGTCACAAGTTCCTCGCTTATGGTAGTACTAGGTTACGGCAACGATGACGAAGCACCTGTTCGTCTCTGCATGGCTGCCGAAGGACAGGTGTTCCAGGACCCACTCCGTGCTGGCGTTCACGTGGGGAACACCCCACGTGACGTACCCTGCCATTCTGACCTCGCTGTCGCTGTAGGCGCTCGCGCCGACTCGGAGGCTGCACGTCTGTGTAACAAAACGCGTGGACTGTAAACGCATGAAATAATGTTGTAGCAGCGTAGATTTCCGTAATTCCATCTTGTTATGCCAATAGTTGGCTGAGGTAGATTTTATCCTATAACAACCTAAGAAAACGTAATAAATTTCGGGGTTCTGACGTGCCTTAAACACGATATGTTTCTGAAGCAGGCCGCAGTGTGAGACCCCGCGTTAATTTTTACCACACGCTTTCCCTTAACATGCACCTAAATCTTACTTAAGCGGGTGTCCTTGCATTTCACCCTGATTGGATTTAGGCCTACGTGGCCGAGAATCGCACCTGTGTCCTCGAGCTTAGCAGCGAGACGCCTTAGCTGTCAATCTACTACGGCGAGTCAGCGTACGAAGACGCATACACAGAAAGTGAAGCAAACTGCCCATGTCAAAGTACTATTGCAACAAATGTTTTGGGCTTCGGCGTTTGCTGTTTTTTTCCCCCGGCAAACTAATTGTCCTCTTTTACTTGCGTCTCTGTCCTTCGCAAACACTGCGAAGAATAACGTTTAATTCACACTGGAATTAATTCACGCAATATAATTCACACTCCACACTCGAAGAATAACGTTTAATTAATTCTTTGATATGTTAGCCCAAGCAACACTCTCGAAACTACATTTCTTAGATCGGTCAGGGGGATATCAGTGAACGAAGCTTCCAAAAACAATATTTGTATGATTTGTAGCACTAACATGGGCGTAAAATAAATAGCCATGTCAAACTAATCCATACCTGTGTCCTTGCTTGTGCAGGAAGGGATACGGAAAGTGAGCTTTTGTGAGCGAGGCATAATTTAATTTTTAATGCGTGACTTTTGTAGGCTGAGAACTTGGGCCCATTTTTCAGATTCCTAAGCGAACAAAAACACCAAAAATATCCCGTTTAGCCAAAATATTTAGTTTTCTTTCTCGATTATTCGGGTATATAACTGGATGGCATCATAATCGTCAAATGTGGACAGGCATTAAGTATGGGTATACCTGTTTGTCGTTCGGGAAATCACTGAGATCGACCCTGCAAGGTGTCTTCACCTTCATAGCCGCACAGGACCACGCGTTGCTGTCGTTGTAGACAGTGACCCTCTGCTGGAGCAAGTCGACGTCCTGCCTTTTTCTGTAGACACACACGAAACCATACCGACAAGTTAGGTGATTTTTAACGTGAGTAATTGATTTGTCGGTTCATCCTTTGACAGCAAGAATGAAACCTTCGAGAACAAATAAATAGCCGGCTTCTTTAAAACGAGAAGTTATATGAAGTCAATGGACAAAGCAAGACAACTTGTATTCTTGCATTTATTATATGCTGCGTAGTTATTTAGATGAAAGAACAAGCTGGCCTTTGACAGACATATAAACTATAGCCAGAAATCAAAATCGAACGGAGCGGCATTGTTGAACACATAGACACCTGCTTAAAACAAAAAGGAAAAGAAATGCGGGGCGGAAGCAGAAAGTTTCGCATTCCCCAGTGACTGCTCGCAAGCATACGAAAGATTTTACTAAATCCGGACAAGCAGGCACACACAAAAGCACCTTCGCAATGCCTTCGCAATGAATGAAAGAATGAATGAATGAATGAATGAATGAATGAATGAATGAATGAATGAATCAATCAATCAATCAATCAATCAATCAATCAATCAATCAATCAATCAATCAATCAATCAATCAATCGATCAATCACTCAATCAATCAATCAATCAATCAATCAATCAATCAATCAATCAATCAATCAATCAATCAATCAAGTACTTGTACAGTGCGCACGCGTAGCTAGGAAGCCTTTGTATTGGCGCACTTGCGCAGCTGTACAGCAGACACAACGTGCAGAAAAGACTAATTTAGCAGGTGAAACAACGTGAAGCACAGAAAGAAACAGGGAAAAAATCACAGCATATCCACGGAGTGAATGATGATGAGTGGGCGAAGCTGCGGAGGTTCATCGGTAAACCGTGAATCTTCCGTGAATTCTGCCCAGTACATCATCACCGACGTGAGATCGGGCGCGTTTATACTAAAGGTTCGATGAGAGTTATGACGACTTGCAGCTCACTTTAATTTTACATGTACGCTGTGAATTTTCATTGTTTAGAAAACCATTGCTTTAGAAAACATCTGGCGTCTTTCGTTAAGCAGCTGGCGTCTTTTCGTTTTGCTTTAGAAACATCTGGCGTTCTTTCGTTTTGCTTTTAGAAAACATCTGGCGTTTTTCGTTGGTTTATTTCATCAATCAACGGCGTTTTGAACAAATTTTTTATCGTTTAATCACGCACAGGAGAAATCTCACCAGGCACTACCTTGGAGGTAAACAATGGCTGCTAATGGGAATGAGAGACAGAAGAAGTCGGCTTTTAGCTAACACTTACACTTCTACTTCTACTAACGTTTCCTACTGGAACATGCCAATGGCTGCTAATGGGGAATGAGAGACAGAAGAATTCGGCTTTTAGTTAACGCGCACGCTGCGAATTTTTTATTGTTCAACAACGCACAGGAAAAATCTCCCACCGGCACCACCTTGGAGGTCAAGATCTGGTACTAGCGTTACGACTGGTTACGCACTACTACGACTACGAGGGACGAACGGGTGCCGCCTTAAGGAGCTTCGCCCCTAAAAGTGATGACGCAGGCGTAAAAGTGAGCAAATCGTACAACGTGGCCATTTATATTGGTACAAAATCATAATGAGCCATTACATGCTCGTTGAAGTCTGGCCATAGGCCAGTGGCTATTGTACGAAACAATGGCAAGGGCATTGCAAGACGTGCAAAACGTCCACATATAGAAAAAAAAAGGTTTAGAAAAAAAAAAAGCGACGAAAAATGAATCATTTACGCATTGACGACGTCGATTCGAGGCCACCATATCTGTTTCGTGGTTCCGGAAAAACGATGAGCCCCGCCGTAATCTCGAGGGTCCCACGAGAAGCGAGGATCCTTCCAATACTATCGACCAAAAAATGAAAAAAGACGTGAATACCTATTAGTTTCCACTGCCTTGAGCAAGACGGGCTGGTATCCGCGACATTACGACAGAATGTCCAACGAAAACACACCACGAGCTATCTTCATTTTTTTTCTTTTTAGGCGGTTCGTAAGCTTATCCCACTTAACGGAATGCGTTCACTAATACTTCGCTTACAAAACTGAATATGCAGTACGCGCGTACAAATTTGTGTTCGCATTCCTGTGTGTTTCAGTGCACCTAAATTTCACCAAGAGTTAATTGCGGTTGCTAACTACAATTGCAGCACTTACTATGAAGCTCGATTTGTCTTGTGAGCAATATACGCCTCTTCGTACAATATAGCTCGAGCAGTCTAACTGCGCAATATCTAAATGTATTCTTACCTCGCAGAAATATAGAGCGACCGTGAACCAATCTCCTACGAGTGCCTGCGTAACGAGAGCACAGCAAACCACGGACCGCTTCGTCATGATACTCAATCGTCGACACTCGATTCCCAAGCATGAGCAGTCGAGGGCCAACTAAGATTGTTATGCACGAATACATGCAAAACAATGGTGTAGGTGGCTACATCATGACGTACAGCCTTGATATTCCTGTCATTACCTGTCATTCAAGTTTCTCATACGCTCATGTTGTTTCATGCAAATTTTGATTAGATAGATAGATAGATAGATAGATAGATAGATAGATAGATAGATAGATAGATAGATAGATAGATAGATAGATAGATAGATAGATAGATAGATAGATAGATAGATAGATAGATAGATAGATAGATAGATAGATAGATAGATAGATAGATAGATAGATAGATAGATAGATATGAGGCCATTTTTCACCCCGACATTGATTCACCCAATTTTACGCTGAGATTTGCTCGCCAAGAAATGCTTTACATAAAAAAAAACATGTATAGTAAATATCTTGGTGCCTTTGTTGAAATCGCGCGCTAAGTTGAGTTTGAAAACCTCGAAACACGGGCTGGCAGACTCACGAAATAGGTGACTTCGGAAAGTGGAATGACCACGGTCACGGCTGTCGGTTCGGCGCTGTGGTTTGTGGGTCGCAACGACGGGTCGTATCCACTTTCTTGCAGGAAACGCCTCCTGAGTTCCTGCACTCCCGGCACGTACGCGCCATCGATCTGTGTTCCTGCACAATGCCGAGGTGGGACTCTACATAAATAAGCAGGGTTTTTGCGACTCCAGTTGAGCATACGCAGCAAATCAAGCTGTTGTACAGCCAGGCATTCAAATAAGCACTCAACAGCCTGCAGCCCAACACCGGCAAAATGGGGCCTCAAGGCAAAGCAAGCTTCCCTTTAGAGAATCCACCAATGTATGAATAAAGCACACGCTACATTGTTAAAGAAAATACTAGATACAGAACGAATTGATACAACACAGCTAAATATAAGACAACGACGGCAACGTAAAATTAAAAAAAAAAAAACCTACGTGAAGCGAACGAAAGACAAAGTTGTCGAAAATATATTAAAAAAGAAAACTTGGAATGACGCTTGAACTTCGCCTTCAAGAGATTACACGACAGCGTAATCGGGCCCGGTGCGCATCGCCATCTCAACTGCTAGCCTAGCTTCAGTTCTCGGTGCATGCCTCAACCGTGCCGATAGGAAACGAACGACTGTGCGCGTAACACTGACCGTTTCAAAGTATCCTACATTGCCCTCTGCAAGTACAGTTGTTAAGTGCCCACTACGCCGTAATTATTCCTTTTGCGAATCAGCGAAGGGGCCCACTACGCGTCCATAAAGCAACACGCGAACATACGCAGCTGTTCAATTTGTTGATGCTTTTGCTGCTGCTGCTGACTAAATATGTCTGAGCGGTCTGTAATGGGTGAGCCTTTAGAAAACCCACTCGTTGCACAATTCACATGTTTTGACGCCTGGCGCGATTCTACGCTTCTGCCACGCAATATTACATGCGTTAAGGAGACTCCTTCCACTACATGGCATTCATAGAGTGCTTTTTTCCGAAGTAGTTTCAAGAAATGGCGTGGCTCTGTGGTCGAACACCTGTATGCCACACAGACTGCCTCGGTTCCATTCTCACTCGAACACGAATATTTTTTTATTATATATCTTATTTGCATCTTTCTAAATTTTTCGGTCACGGACAAGATGATTTTTCGCTCACAACCAACGACGCCGACGCAATAATTTCTGCGACACGAGCTCTTGAATGTTATCGCGTTAATAATCCGAAGACCACAAAGTTATCATTTTTTTTCTCCCTAAAATAAACACTGTAGCTTGCTTAAAACGAAAATGTCATTCTTACGTTTTATCTCTTTCCAGACGACATCGATACCAGTCATGCATGATTGGTATTTCACCATGGTCAAATTTGACCATGGTCAAATTTGAGAATGCTTAAAAACAAACAGTTTGGTGAGCTCGGCCTTCTAGCCAGCACGACTTACCACTTTCGACTACTGCAAGGATCGCTGTGAGGCAGCACATGACGAGTAGCAGTTCGCACGTCATCGTAAATTTCCGAGTAAGGGCTTTCACGCCGAAAGCGAAGGCGTTCAACACAACGTGCTGCAACGGCCGAGTGAGAGTGAGCGCGACAAGAACACAGAAAGGGGCGTCTTTCATATCACACTACGTACAATTTACCCTTTCCCCTTTCGTTTCTGGTACAGCGCGCAGCCCACTTTGGGACAGACCAGAGAGCGAGAGAAAGAAAGGGAAAGATAAAGGAGATCGGAAAGAGAAGGATGGTAACTATAGGAAAGAAGACTCTGGTTCACTATACCCTTTATGGAAGGAAAGGAAACGCGCGAGGTGTAGCTGACGAGCTGAGCTTATACAGTATGTATAAGTTATCATCATCATCATCATCATCATCATCATCAGCAGCAGCAGCAGCAGCAGCCGGACTGCGCCCACTGCAGGGCAGAGGCATCTCCCCTGTTACGCCAATCAACCTGGTCCTGTACTGGCCGCGGCCACATTATACCGGCAAACTTGTAATCCATCTTCCCACCTAACTTTCTGTCTCCCCTCACGCGTTTGCCTCCTCTTGGAAACCAGTCGGTTACTCTTAATGACTAGCGGTTATCTTGCCTACGTGCTACGTGCCCTGCCCATTTCTTCTTCTTGATTTCGACTAAGATGTCTTTAACATCCGTTTATGCCCCGGCCCACTCTGCTCTCTTGTACCTTAAGGTTACGCCTATCATTTGCCTTTCCATTGCTCGCTGCGTCGTCCTCAACCTAAGTTGAACCCTCTTCGTAAGCCTCCTGGTTTCTGCTTCGTAGATCAATCACTGTTAAATAAATGAGGACATCGATACTGATGAAGCCACGTTTACAGCACTAAAGGCTAGACGAAAACATGACTTTTTCTAAAAGACATACACTTGGTCTATCTACTATATCACATAAGTCTTTTGGAAAGTGAAGCTGATGATTCCTTTACACCGTGTGGCTTTGAGTACCAGTTAGATGTTATGAACAGTGGCATATATTGTACGATTCAAGAAAGCTTAACTAGGAATACAACTTTGCGAGACATTGTATCACGTGAAGTGGAATTGTTTATGCACCTGTTTTGCGATCTTATTTTGTTAGTCCCAAGTCATTTCGGCTACTTGTTTTCTTTTTTTACCTGCCCCTGCTGCTTGGACGAAAACGTTCTGCGCTGCACTGTCATAGGGATGTGGCCTTCGTAACCTGGAGTCAAAGCCGCCACGTCGCAGCATTCTGCTGTCACATCATATTGCTCTACCGCAAAATAAATAAATAAATAAATAAATAAATAAATAAATCCATTCTAACATCAAGAAGATATACATGAAGTCTAACATGCATGCGAGGGGTGAGAGGAAAAGGAAAAAGCCACAAATGCTTGAGAAATGCTTTCACCCCGTTTCACAAAGCAACATCCCAGAAATATTATACAATGGAAGACTTAAGAGAGACGATCTTGGACAAGCGGCTGTGACAGAAATGTCGCGTACCACGACTGTGACTGACTCTGTGTGTGCTGTGTCATGTGCTATCTTTCTCTCTCTCTTTCCTCTCCATCTTTAAATCTCCCCCACCCTGTTCCCATGTGTAGGGTAGCAAACCGGTTTCCTAAACTGGTTAACCTCCCTGCCTTTCCTTCTCTACTATTTCTTCTCTTCTCTGTGGCAAATCTGCGGTGCATATAACACAAACGTGTATTGTGCACGGAAAAAAAAAGGTGATCGAAAATAAACCTGGCATTATTTTCATTCGCCGTACAGCTTAGTGTTACTTGGAGTAAGTAGCGGATCACTACGCGGTGACCGTAATAATATTACGTAGTTAAAGATTTTCCAAATATGCATAACACCGGCTATGACTATTGAACCCTTACGGCGTGGGATTCATGTATTAGGAAAGTATATGACGCGCTATTTAAAACTTTGCGGAGCACGCAGGCTCTTGACGGAGGAAGGCGACCTAACGAGCGGAGAACACGGTATAGTGCCCGACAAACGCGGAAACCGAAGACAGACGAACGAACGCCTCCTACGGGGAGGTTAGTGAGAAGTGTCTTGGCGGTGCAGTGCGCTCCTCTTTTCCACGCAGGATGCAAGCTGGAGAACCATCGATGAAACCTCAAAAATCACTCGTCTTCCTTGCGCTAGTCATTGGCACTGTCATGGCTGATCAAAACGGTAAGCACGCCCATCGGACTCCGTAACCGCTTTTGTATAGTGACTCGCGCAGGGCAGGGCCACATGATTATTTCAGCGTCGACGAATCGTGATGCGAATCGCGTTTTTCGTATACTCTGGGCAAGCAACGGCATAATCACTTAATGATATTAAAGATGGCATCTTCCTTATTAGTGTTACTATTCAATGTATCCACTACCGTCTTGTTCTTTTTGTTTAGCAATGAAGGGCTCACCAAAGAAGACAGGTGCCTACTCATCACTCTTCTCTCATAACTTTTATGATGAACACTCATCATTTTTAAGTTCTTTTTTTTTTGCATGGTGATCTCACATCAGAAAGAAAAAAATAACATGCGCTCAACATGTGCTCAAGTCTCCCCATTGTATATCCTGTGGTCTTTGAAGAAGAAAAAGAAAGAAAAAAAATGCGGCTTCGTTCACAGGAAACAAAAGCGGCAGCAATTACGAACTGGACGTGGAGCGCCTTCGGAGGGTCCTCTTTCAAGAGAGGAACTACGATGCGACATCAAGGCCGACCAACGACACGTCTGAGCCGACCATCATAAACCTTGACTTTTCGTTCAAGAGCATCACGCACGTAGTAAGGAGTCATTACTACAACTACATAACCTGTAAGCAAGCAATCAAGACACTAGTAAGCTTCTCAGTTGGCACAGACCTAGATTTAAAGCTGTGAACGCGTTATTAATCTGAAACGAACGTGTATCTAGTCGAATCCAACTACGTAATCTTATCACTGACAGCCTTTATTTTCTAAATATGTTAACAGCGATAGGGTTAAGCGTAGACTGTGAAATAAGAAGAAAAAAGAACGACTTGGACAGCAGCGTCCGTCGTGGTTTCGGCCCACAACTATGAGCCAGGCTATTTTACTTACAAGTTTATTAAGGCGAAAGCCTTAGGTGCCTCATCAGAGGAAAAACACGGCTTGCGGTATGAAAGCCCACGTGACCTTAATGAATATCAGGGTTCGAATCGCAATCGCACCCACGTATCCTAAATGATAGTTAAGTATTCCATCACAGAGCCACACCAGCGCCTGAAAAAGCTTTGGGAAAACATCCTATAGAGTCGTTATGTCGGGCGAGGAGTCTCGTTAACAGATGTAATATTGCACGACAGAGTTGTAGAATTGTAACAAGCGTCACACCACGTGTGTGAACTGCGTAACGAGTTGGTGGTTGAAAGCCACCAGCAGTTACAAAGGGCTGAGCTGTAATTCATAATCATCATCATCATCATAGGGCACTTTATCAACAAAGTGTGCAGCTACTCACGTGACCCCTCAAGTTCCAATGATGATGACGAAATGATGAGCCGCACCGCTTGAATTTCTTAATATGTACTGGTGGGCCAGTTGGTTGATCATTATAGCATAAGGCAGTGCCCACCCACTGAGTGGGGGACACGAAACAAAAAAGACTGCGCTGAAATGGATGGCTTTCGCCTTCGAGTCTTCTTAGGTGAATGCATAAGTAACGTTGCTAGTTTGTTTTTTTTTTTGAAAAATCACATTTGACACCATCTTATCCTTCACATAGATATAACCCCACGCACCGCTGAAACATTCCTCATATTACCTGCATGTTATCCTTGGTTTCACGTTTATTGGTTTTATGTGGGTGGCAGTGTATGAAGTCGAACAAACACGTACAAGCCTTGTTTCTTTTTCAGAGGAGCGAAAGCGACTGGTTTACGGGCGTGTTTTGGCTGTGCGCGGTAAGCCGTCATTTTCAGTCGAACAGTGATATAAGAAATCAATACCAAAAGAGCAAAAAAAAAAAGAACTCCGTTAATTATGATATGCTTTCTGATGCCGTTGATCCGCGGTGTACACAAATGTCAAAATGGTGGTGGTGGTGATCGTGTTGCAGCAGGCGGGGTTAGCCTGCATACATAACCGGCAACACTGTTCGCAGGGGAAATATTATATAATTTAAAAGCATGCTGGTCGGGAGCTAGGTGGCAGAAATTCAAGGAACGGCTATTTTGCGCTCATATTGAGAACGTAGGCCAAGAATAAACAGACACAAGCGCACGCTTTCAACTGAATTTAATACGAAGACGAAAGACACATTAATACACGCACACTTCTGACGTAGCATGACAAACATCTTGGTACCTCTATATGCATCTTACCGGTACTTACCTGCGGAGCAGAAGCCTGGAGGCTTACAAAGAGGGTTGAACTTAAACTGAGAACGACGTAGCGAGCAATGGAAAGGAAAATGATAGATGTAACCTTAAGGGGTAAGAAGACAACAAAGTGGGTAAGGGAACAAATGGGTATTAGGACATGTTAGCCGAAATGAAGAAGAAGAAATGAACATGGGCAGGGCAGGGCAGGGCATGTAGCGCGTAGGCAAGATAACCGCTGCTCACTAAGAGTGACTCACTGGATTCCAAGAGAAGACAAACGCGCGAGGGAGAGGAAAAAAGTTAGGTGAACAGATGAGATTAAGAAGTTCGCGGGTATAACTAATAATATAGTAATAATATCGGGGGTTTAACGTCCCAAAGCCACGATATGATTATGAGAGACGGCGTAGAGGAGGGCTCCGAAAAATTCAACCACCTGGGGTTCTTTAACGTGCACCTAAATCTGTTTACACGCCAAACCTTTTCGCCTCCACCGAAAATGCAGCCGCCGCGGCCGGTACTCGATCCCGCGACCTTCGGGTAAGCAGTCGAGCGCCATAACCACTAGACCACCGTGGCGGGGCGTCGTGGGTATAAAGTGGCAGCAGCAAGCACAGGACCAGGTTGATTGGCAGAACATGGGAGAGGCCTTTGCACTGCAGTGGGCGTAGTCAGGCTGATGATGATGAGCTGTCTACGTAATGTCGAAGTCCTTAACAGGAGCATAAATAACCGCACCGTGAAATATTGTAGCATCGCCATGCCGTGAATCGCCGTGGAGCGTTCCCAACTGAAGGCTATATCTTGTTTTTAAAGAGGGGTAAAATATACAAGCAGAACCCCGACTGTTAAAGCTGTTTTTCTTTTCGCATGCATGAAAAAAAAAGTGCGTTAAGGAAAGTGCAGTGGCCGTTATGTAACTTCTCATTTCTTTTTCCGCGCAATGAAAAGAAGCGATTTTGGATATTGCATACAAATCAGTCATGCTGGCTGCAGCTTCTATATCTCGATCTAGCATAAATAATTTTTAGTGAAACATGGAGGATAAAAATACGTATCTATATATAAGTCTAAGGGATTCGCGACAGGTACATGTTGCTGAAGACGATATCTTGGTTGGATAATGTTGATAAGAAAAAGCCTTGCGGGTCATAATGCAAGCGAGCACATTTAAATGTTGTTTGTATCAGACGAGCTCATTCGCGAACTCCTATGCCGCAGTCCTGGCACGACCATCGGTTGACTTGGAACCAGGAAGAGTTCGACAACAGGACCTTCCTCCACTTGCTTGGGAGAGAAATCTGGTCACCAAACCTGGACGTTATAAATGCGTAAGTTTGAGGAACCTTCTAAGAGTGACGTTTTGACTCGAAAGTAAGTATTTAGAAATTACAGACCTGAGTTATTTAGTGAATCGGAAATATCTTGCAGGTATAAAACGCTTAAGAGACATAACATGAAACGAAAAGAAAACATGATTTTCTAAAGACTCTAATTTTTTTTTTTTTACAGAGCAGAAGAGCCGGCATAAAAGCCGGCTGATTTTCAAGACTCAAATAACTGGAATACCACCCGTGCAGCGCATATTGGAAAATGCCACATATTAAGTTCACGAATCGAATAACTTCTCCAAAGTAAAATATTACGTTTGTATTCGAAATTGGATACTCACGCGTCCCTTATAAGTAGACACTAGGTGCAGGAGTATGAATTTCTTTTATAGATGACAGATACGCGTACACGTCTTCGGGACCAGTAACAAAAAATATCAGTAACATAACTTCAACATGAACTTATCGCGGTTTTTCATCGCTGAGGCAGAGTGGAATTATGCGATATGAGAAGTGCAATAAGGCGGTAAGGGTCTTGGATGAAAAAGGTATCGCTGCAAAGTTCACAAAGACGTCAAACAAGAACGACGTCGACTAAGCGCTTCGTCTGTGTGATTGTTGTCTGCCGTCTCTGTGAACTTTGCAGCGCTGCCCTTTTCAATTATTATGTTCTAACTAGCCCCTACACAAGCTTTTCTGAATGTAAGGGTCTTGTCGAATTAGGCGAGATAGATACATGATCCGCCAGTACGTAAGCAGCAGCATCCTGAACGACACATACTCATAACCTAAACGGCATATGTAGTTTTGCTCCCTATATGTCAAAACTAAGCGTCAAAGAAAGGTGCCGTCATAGCAATGTTCATACGATACGCTGAGCCTTTGTCAAATTTCAAGGCATGCGATTTGACGCGCCGACCACTGAAAAAAGTCATAGTTTCGCTGCTAGGGCGAAGCAATGAATGTGGTAGCAACAACAACAAAGTAAGGCTAGCAGCTAAGGCTATTAGATTCCGATCTCGCGTACCTCTACAAAACGCTAACGTAAGTGAACATAGCCACTTCAGTGAGCTTAGTGGTTTTCGTGCAGTCCGTCGCCTCAACGAGAAGTAAGAGGTAAGAGCGCATCACGTACAAGGGTAGGAGCCGTCTACTAATGTCTGTCGAGATAGCGCGCGCCATCTTTGATCAAAGTTCGCACTTACTGGCCGAGCAACGCAGCCCTCCCTCACCCCTCCCCCCACTTCTTCACTGAAAGACCTTCATGCCCCTTTGCTGACTGAGCTGGCGGTCACGTTTCATCTCTGCTTTAGCCGTGTCCTGTAGCCTCCGCAAGCTTTCGCTCGCACATAGAACATACGACGCGCGGGGCGATGTTATCGACTTGTATTTTATACGGAACATGACGGCGATGGTGACGGCAAAAATCCGCCTCGATTATCCATTTAAATACTACCACAATAAAACAATGCGGACATTGCTGCAAAATTTTTAAAACGGACAGACCTCAGACACATAGACCCGACACATGGCGTAAGTGGGCATACATACGTGAGCCGGCAGCCTACTCGTCTCTCCTAATCGCTGATTCTGCTCACACAACCTCTTTTCTGCTGTGTAGGGTAGTGAACCGTCCGTACTTAGTTAACCTGACCAGCACTTCTCTCTCTATGTATGAATCGAACATTCACCTGCCTGCGCAGGATGGGCCATGATTTTGACTACTGGAGACACTTGCTCACTATCCAATCAGATGGCACTGCATGGTTTTGCTTCTCTGCCAAGTTCAAGATGCCGTGCCCTGCCAACAGTGCGACATTCTTGACCGGCGAACAGGTATTTGTCCTTACTTTGTTGTCGAACAAGTTAATGATGCGTGAAAAATAAACAATTTCATTTTTTAAAATTGAAATAGAGAAATAATAAGTTGGACACATAAACAACTTGCCAAAACCAAGCCTTGTTCAAGCGTGGGTTCGGATCGCCCCCTGCGCAATGTTGTTCTTTGTCCATTTTACTTCCTTCTACTCTATCATTTCATTTTTCAGATAAATGAATAATAATAAATAATTTTTCCTATACTATTCTTTGTTTGCATTATGTCTGATATATTGGCCCATAGCCATATGATACAAGGATTTAGTCGAGTGTTTTCAGCACGCGTTAAAGCGTTTTCGTCTCGCTCTCTTACCATAACGTGGAGGGTCGTAAATCTTGCAATATTGAACAGCTTCGTATTCAGCAGCGCATAAGCGGAGCCTTCACAAAGGAAGACATTTTTAACCTCGTCCAGACATTTCTACTTGGGCAGCCGAAGAATGTGAATGCACCGATGTAAGTCTAGCTATGCACGTGTTTGCAGGTCTGTACGATTCTGGTGGTGACGCTGGACACGCACGAGAGCAGTGAGGTGGCGCTCGTGGAAGGCAAGGAAGTCTGGGAAGAATTTCAGGAAGATGAAAAGACGGAGTGGATTATAACCAACATTTCGTACACCAACTACACAGAGTACAAAAGGCGAGTGTAATATTAGAAAAATTATGGAGCCATCCTTCTATCGGGAAAATGGCGGCAAGCGAAGTTTGGCGTGTGGCTGACTTTCTTTCTTTCTTTCTTTCTTTCTTTCTTTCTTTCTTTCTTTCTTTCTTTCTTTTCGCATTGTTCCCTCCTAACTTTTTTCCTTCCTCTATGTCGGGAGCTGCGCGACACTTCTCTTGCTACATGCAACAATGGTGGTCATGCGTTCGTATCCAGGCAACAATGAAATATGGCAACGTGAAATCACAAGTGACCACGATAAAAGATCAGATTACCATATCAGAAAGGGCTGATCGCAGACAACCCCGCGATCGAGAGAGTGTCAATTATTGGAAAACGGCGCATGCAACTGCGTATGTTACCGGCGTACCTTCGAAGGCTGCATTTCTTCGCGCCCGCGGGCGCCGTTTTTTTTCTTTTTTTGTCACACCTACAACAAACTCAGTTTAAAAGCTCCGCCGGAGAGGCGGTCCGCGTGGCGGTCGTGAGAACTAGTGGCGCTGCAGTCACGTCTAGCTCCCGCGGCTGGCGCTTGTTGTGACCGGCGCCGCCGATGTACGAGCGCGCGTGGGTTACAGCGTCGTCTGCGCTTTGTTAGCTCGTCATTTTTGCGACTGTTCTTGACCAGGCTTAGCGTCTTGTATGAAGACACGTGTATGATGTACAAAGCGTAACGAGGGCGAACAGATTCACAGTGCGGTATGCCGACTTGCTTTGCGCCGGGCTGCAAGAGCGGCTACCGCAACGACGACTCCGCTTCACGACACTTCTTCGGACCTCCAAATGACCCTACGCCATTCAAGCTTTGCATCGCAAAGATAGAAAGCTTACTGCGAAATGCAAGGTCTGTGACGTTCATTTTGAGAGTGACGACATTGTAAAGCACTATCGTGGTGTCGTTGCGGGACAAGACGTTTTGATCGCACGTGGAAAGTGGGAACTCGCGCGCGGTGCCGTGCCGCGCTTGTTACCAGCACTTCTACCCCACATTTCAAAGCCAAAATGTTCGGGACCGAGGCGCAAATCCCCCCAAAACGCACGGCGTCCCGCGAAAGTCCAGTGCCCAGTTTGGAGGAGCCGCCAGAAATAGAACACCAAAACGAAAGGCAGGCGATTACCTATATACGCTACCGAGACTGAGAGTTGCATCACACTAACATTCGATCAGTTGTCAGCTGTCGCTATGCCTTCAAAGCAGTGGATTTTCGAGAGATTTTACGACGAGGCATTGAACAAGATGTGCGGAATATTTTACACTCGCCGGCTCGGGAACGGGCTGCTCAGCTCAAAAATTTGACACGGTACACATAGAAAAGACGAGGACCAGCGCTGGTCCTCGTCTTTTCTATGTGTACCGTGTCGAATTTTTTGCGCTGAGCAGTTTAATAATGGAATACCAACTAGCCCAATCCCACACCTTGCTTCGGGAACGGAGACTTACTTGTGCAAAAGATAATTGTAGTTGCGTAGTGAACGGTTACAGCACGAAACGCAAACGGCTGTCGCACAGTGTAAAGTGCTGAGGGCATGGAACATCTGCTCGGTGAAGTTGAAAACCGAAGTTGAATACTGACGACTCTTCTAGCGACAGAGTACGCGCGAATAACTGCTCGGTGCTCACATCACGGCCGATCTGTTCGAATTGTTTAAGGCGCCGTAAAAGGATGCGACGTAGAAAGATGAGACACCGAAAATAAACTATCCGCTGAAAAAATTGCTCAGAGAAGACATCTATTCGATGTAATCGCACACTGAGATTTCATTTAGCGAGTTCTCGTAAAATTTTCCGATTTTGGGTCAGTATCCCTTTAACCGTCGCGAAAACGTGTCTTGTAAACATTGCAAAGCATTGGTGATGTTTTTCGAGAAAGTTTTTTGAATAAATTGTAGAAACATGAGTACTGTTTTTCTAGAACGTTTTTGTATCTCGAGTAAGTACGCTTCTTTGTGCACTATAAAGGCTTTTACAAACGTGTTGGGTTGTTCTTGGTCTAGATAAGACGGCAGCGGCTAAAATTGTGGTGGTAGTTATAAAAATTACTCTGAAAACCCTCATTCGCTTAGAAACTCCTATGCTTGGAAGTTAAGCGCAATGTAGACAGCTCAAATATTGTCACAGGGTCGTGACGTCGACGAAGGCAGCAGTCAGCAGGTCCGAGATGAAACTCTTTATTTGGCCGAACTTGTGGCCGGGAAACTGAAAGTCAAGCTACAGCAATACAATGATAGCGGCGAACAGAGCGTCGACCGTCGATCAACTGAAGCAGTCAAGCGCGTCGGCTTTTATGCAGGCGCTATCGAACTTTCCAGTGATATCGCTGGTGGCGGCGTTATCTCTCGACAAAGCTGGAACATTCGCGTGCAGCGCGCAATCTTACCAAAACGATCTACTACAATCGCGAAGCTTCTCGTACAGTGCTTCGCGGACAGCGTCGAGCGTTGATAACCGTCCTTGCTGGTCAAACCCGAATACATCAAATAAAACAAGAAGTGGGCGTGGCAATATAGACCGAACATCGATTTTTAGCCAATCAATGAACAACGCACGCGGGCCAATGCATACAGACGACCGTATGCATATCCGCCTAAGTATCCACCTAACTAGTACAATAAGAAAGTTGCCGCGAGCAACCGCGCGGCGGACCGCAGCGTTAAGCCGTGGCAGCAGACGACGCGCCGATAGTGGCGCAAGACGGAACTGCAGCGCCGCTAGTTCTCGCGACCGCCGTTCGGACCACCCTCCTCCGATGGCGGAGATACGCAGCTTTGAAACTGAGTTTGTTCTAGTAACGTTGCCTACAACGCCAAGGACAATTATGAGACAAGAGAAGCTTCGCTTCAAAAAGAAAATCAAAGCAGACATTAAAAGAAAATGTACAAGAGCTTTCGCAAGCCGAGTGAGTGTTTCCCGCGGTGTTTCCTTGCAAAGGCCATCCACGTGAAAAATCTTCCTCGCCCGGCCAGGGCTGGGACCTCTTGAGCCTGGAGAAGTGTCATAGCTAGGATCACTGGTACGTAAGTTACGGTGCGTAACGTGGATTTAACATTCCCGATGCAGGCCATCCCTGGGCGTGTCGTTCCATTTGCGGAAGTCCTTGAAGCGTCACCGCTACTCTGTCACCGTACCCCTGGTGGCCGTGACGCTAGCGATGCTCGCCGCCTTTTGGATGCCACCGGTCTCGGAGCGCCGGCTTACACTCGTAGCCCTAAACATCCTGGTCGTGGCGCTAATGCTGGAAAGGATGACGACATTCCTCGGGTTGTTTGTGGCGACGTCGAACATACGTGAGAACCTCGGTTTTGTGTTTTAAACGTAGGCACAGAATTCAGGTTCGTGCCCGTGCATTGTTCAGGTTCGTTCAGGTTCAGAATTCAGGTTAGTACCCGTCTTGTGGTTCAGTGGATGAGAATACGAGTGTATTCTCTGATCAAAACTATTCTAAGTTTGTGGACTTTCAGAGAATTGACTAGCTGTTCGTAACACTTTTATAAAGCTTAACCTCTTGGTCTTGATTAACCTAGTGGTGTTTCTAAAAGAAGAACAGGGTGCTGTTTTTCTGTTAGCAACACCAAGGGGGTTAGTCAGTGACACGTTGCTGTCAGCGAAAGCTCGAGGTATAAATTAAATATTGCTACGGCTAATCAACTCTACGGAAGCCTGTAAAATGGACAAATGGAACATTGCCATCCACTCTATGGCAGCATTAAGATGCAAAAAAAATCTATTTGGACGTCACAGAAAGTTTCACATCTGGAGAAAAAATTGCCCGCGGTGGAAATTCCATCATGACATTAAGGATCTAGGCAAATTTTTTAGCTGAGGAACCTTCTCTCTGAGACATGTCCATGCTTTCCCTTTCCCTTGCGACGTGGTGATACAAATAGATAGGGGACACTTATTTCCCTCTCATGAACAATTATATGCCGTTACATATAGGTATTCAAAGCAACGTCGAGCGGCGCCACTGCTCTTATCGCAACTGGGGGCATCCACGGCCACAACACTGCCACCCCCGCTTCCGCGCACGCACAGAGCTCTTGGGTTACATCTGTGGTGCGTCACAGTGTAACTATTGCTGACTAGTTGTCCTCTGGGCCGAATGAGGAGCGCATGCGCACACGTGTCCTTGCCGCCGCCGCTGGCAAATCCGGCGACAAACCACCTTCGTGGGCAGCGTCTGCCCTAGTACCGCATAGCTCAGCCGCGCGAGCGCGCACCCAAACTTGAGTTTGGGTTCCCTATAACGATACGAGCGTGAACGATGCCTTCTATGTTTTCGCAAAGGCACGTGCTCGTTTCGTCTAGAGCAGTTATTTCACTTTCTTAGCGACTTGAATTGAGCTGGTTGGTACATAGCGAATTTGTACGATGGAACGGCGCTTAAATAAGTCAAACACGAGAGGACACACACACGGCCCTGACTAACAACCATACCTTATTTGTGTTTGCACGTCAATATATACAGGAAAAAAAAAACACAATCAGTAGAGATCGGCTAGGGAACAATATATCGCCATATACAATGCTAATTCACAGTTTTGAGAGGTACATCATTTAATTTTCACGCAGTGCTCTTCCTGGGCATTTCGACGATGGCGCAAGTGGTCACTGCAACCGGAAACATTTTCGTCCTGAACCAGCTGTCTTCTAGCTCAGGCTTTAAAGTTCCTGACTTCCTATACCGGACTCTGTCTGGAAAAGCCGCAACTATTCTTTGCCTGTGCGACCAAGAGCCGGAGACGTCGACAAGGCCAGAAGACCCTCTCCGCCCACTTGCATTCGACGACTCTCGCGATCGAAGGAGGCGCTGGCTTCTTGTGGCGCAAGCTGTTGACCGGCTGTTCTTCATCGTGCTCGGACTCACTGCTATCGGCATCTTGGCATGAGCCATCAATTCGTTTGGAAGAGGGAAGCAACGTCGGATCTGCAACCCTGAAAACATGTCAACGCTAGTAAATGTTACTGGTGCACTATATTTTAGCGTTAGTCTTTTCATTGTGTTAGCGCACGGGAGTCACTGAGACTACCCAAAATTTCAATTTAACTAAATATATCTCAGTTGGACTTATCCAAAACATCCCTGCACTCATCCTGGTTTCGAGGAGATTTGAAACTTATCGATTAGTGCGTGTTTCCTTCTGATAAATAGATGACGCAATGCGTGCGCCATAACCACACCGTGTGCAAGAGAACTATAGATGTTAAGTCCTAACCTAATAATCAAACGCCACAACGCGAAGTACACTGCTGCCAGGCGTGTACAGCTCTTTGATTACTAATGGGCATGCAGTAATTGCTTGTCGCCCCCCCTTTGCGGAAGACGCATTCTTCTGCGGAGACGCGAAATAATAATGGTGTTTTTTTTGTCGAATTTAGCATCCCGTCGCGTGTGTCACCCATGCTTGCAAAGTGCATAACTAAACGGTATCCGGTGAGCCAGACAGACACGACACATGTTATACACGAGATGAGCTGCAGCTACGCCCCCCTCGCAGCAGCGACTGAGAAACACAATACGAGGCACTGGAATGGCGGTCACTCCCCCAACAAGATGGCGTCACTTGCCTGCTGACGGTCGACACGCGAAATGCGAATGCTTCGGCTGCAAGAATGTTCTGTCGTTTTGTGTTACTTCGTTTTGTGCCTTGCACAAGGTAAGTCCATTGTTTTTATATTATTTTCAGCTTACGTTGCGATTGCTGAGTTTTGACATTTGGGAAGTGCAATAAATGAAAAAAAAAAGACAGATATAGGAAACGCCATGATCCTTTGTGAAGAGTTGGGAAGTAGTCGCAGCAAGAGGAAAAATGCGCGGAAATCTGTCTACGGCCCTAAACTTGAAAAAGCTTCAAGTATCATTCAGTGTTTTATAGCTATGCGATAGGAAAGCTATACCTCAACGTAATGGCATATCGTTACTCGCAAAGCAAAATCTATTTCGCTGATAAATGGGCTATTTACTTCTATACCGTGCAACACACTCCTGCTTTTAAGCAAATTACTCGCACGTTCGCTGGTAGTAAGCCAGTGTTCAGCTGCGATTTGTATATTTGGAAAGCTGAACTATCCACGACTATTACGTAAGTTTCAATGGAAACCCTTTCGCAAATGGTTTAATGCCATGTTTTGATATCCAGCTTCACGTATAGTGCAAATTAACGCACATTTCGTAAAGGTCATCTGCAGCACGCCCCCAAACCTTTGATACCGCCATAGTTTGCAATATTTGGGATAGTTTCGTATTTTTAAAGTACAGTTCAAATTTCACCGTTTATTGTAACTGTTGCTGACATCAACCGGGTGGTTGTTTATTAGGCGCTTAACGTTGTAAGTATATGGACAAGTTTTGAACTCTACGCACATCGCGTCTCATGGTGTTCGACGATTATTTTCTTATAATAGTTAATGTCATTATTTCGAGCGTTCTGCCATCCTCTGTTGATAGGTCTTAGGTAGAAGTGGTTCCGAGATGTGTAGAGATAATACCTATTCGATTGCAAAGCGTAACAAGTACGAAAGTCCACTAAAAACGAGGTGACAAACCCATGGCGCGTAAGTGCGATCAGTACAGTGTTCACGGTAATTTTGTTTATCAGCGACCCTTTCCGCTAACAGGCTCCTTTAACAAGCCTCAATGCTTCTCTTTTTCAGCGCTCGACAATCGTGCGGAGCAGACGAAGCGTATAAAAGATAACATCACGAATACCGCCAAATACAGGAGGACGGCGAGGCCGCAGACTACCGCTAATGAAACGACCGTTGTTTCATTCGAACTGAAAGCCGTCAGTGTCCCCTGTCTGGTAGGAGGTCTTTTGTGAAAGTCCTCGTGTTATTGTAAAAAAGGTACACATCCGGTGTATTACCTGTCTGTACCCATCTCCATGCTAATAGTCATAGCAATTGATAGTCAAGAGCAACGTGTTTGAAAAAAAGTGGACATAATATGACGAAATAGCTAGAAGCGATACTATGCAAAGGCACTGAATCGCTATGACAATCCAAAAGCAGACATGTCCGAGATACCTTCGACCTGCACTACAAATGACGCTTCTGAGTGTGACAGTGATAAGTGCAAGTGGTAACACCGTCACTGTACTCGACAACAGTTTAAGATAAGTACTATAAGCCGTTGATACTATAACCAGGCAAATGGGCACTTACGTGTTTAGTACACTAACTTCCACAAGATTTCACATTGAAATGTGTTTTCCACTTTTCAAACCATAAAAAAGAAAGCATATGCGAAGGAAAGCACAAATCAAGGATGCTTATAATTTCTTCTGTAGCGATCTCTTTTTATCATATTTACACCGTCGAACTGGTTCTTTCAGACACCAAGGCGCCGTCACCTGTTCCTGAACGCATTCATTTGCCTGGTAAGGAAAACTGACCTGCTTTGGCGCCGCTGTAACCCGTTTATTTATGATCAGTGTCGGGCTATTGTGTATGAATCTCTTCGATGGGTCTCATTATTTTTCGACTTCAGCATCCTGGTGATTCACATTATGAAACCGTTAAGCGCACAAAGACGGGAACAAGAAGACGACACACAGAGCGCTGTCAGTGTACCAACTAGCTCGGACCCAGCCTCTTATTCAGTGATTCACATGTTTTACACAATGCTGCCACAGTTTGATAAACTCGCGTCGTATATCGTGCAACACATACACACACACACACACACACACACACACACACACACACACACACACACACACACACACACACACACACACACACACACACACACACACACACACACACGCACGCACGCACGCACGCACGCACGCACGCACGCACACGCACGCACGCACGCACGCGCGCGCACACGCACACACACACACACACACACACACACACACACACACACACACACACACACACACACACACACACACACACACACACACACACACACACACACACACACACACACACACACACACGAATGAGCGCGTAATGCTTCTGCATTAGCATATGGAATTCTTGGCTTCCCACATATCGCATGCAGCACGATACACACGATCTCCGTATAACATTAAAATCCACATTTGCGATTCAACATGCTCCAGATCACATGAGCCTACGGGGATCCCTCAGTGAGAGCCGTGTATTCCGCATATTCCCGCAAGTGTTTGTTTCCAAATGTCATACGGAACAAATCATGCACGACTTCTTTCATATGTTTTGAAACAGATTGTTACATGATAACCTACTATATTTATATCATCGCGTATAAGACTTACGTGTTTCTATAGAGCAGTCTGCAATATGCACAAAATAAAGGATCTTTCGCTTCCATGTTAACGCTTACAACACGTCACATCCATCTTTGTAAGATCTTCCTGGTTTACATACCCCCAATACGTTCGCTGGCTTTGTTCTATCTTCTGTATTTCCGAGAGTTACGTAGCCTCACGAGGACGAATATAAAATCGTGCTTCTGATATCGTGTTGGTCTCTTTTTTTTCTTTTCTTCGTTTTCTAGTCGTGGAGAGACAAGCGTGTCGGCTGGGATCCCAAGAATTACGGAGGTGTGGATAGCGTATTCCTCAACTCAAGCGAGATATGGACGCCATCGATAATCGAACTTTCTCCGTGAGTGCTTTATAATAACAGCATGCATCATGATGTAAGCCTTTTTGCAGTCTCCAGAATTACTTGCACGCTTGCGAGAATTAGCTGGGTTATATCGCGATTTCGCTATCTGGTGCATGTGAAAAACGTCTGGCAACCTTAAAAAGCAAGAATTTTACTGAGGACCCCGTGCTTCTTAATGAAATGGTTAAAACTTGGGAAAGGAATAGAGAAAGTAGAATCACAAAATTAACAATTAAATTCGCACTTCTGTGCGAGAAACAGACATTAACGTTTTTTATGTTGTATATTTTATAATATACAAAGCTGACTGAATATAAATAAGAGTATATAGCTTACAGGAAATTTTTAGAATTCCTACGAGGGTTTTGCTAAATTCCTAATCACGAAATTGCAGCATTTCTGAGAGAGGTGTCAAACCCAACTTTATTCAATTTAGAGATGTTGCTAAGTAAAAGTACCCAAATTGCGTTACTTTTTTTCACTGCAGAGTTGGAAGATTGTGAACTTGATACTACAGTTCTTGAAGTTCTCCGAACAAATTTGATATATATATATATATATATATATATATATATAATATATATATATATATATATATATATATATATATATATATATATATATATATATATATATATATGTCACGAGGCGTTCTGGGTGACCAAGCCCTCAGATGGTAGAGCCGAGCAGCGAGAGATGACAATCAGGGACAACACCGAAACGTAGCTTTTATGAATAATCTCGTCGTCGTCTTCTCCTTCCAAGCCAGATCCCCACTACCCATTATTTCCAGTACAGTTATCTCCCCCGGGGAAAAGAAGCCGTCCCGGCTACCTAGGGGTACGATAGCACAGGGGGATCATAGTAACGCTTTAAACGTTCTACATGCACAATTTCGCGGTTGCGACGACGCTTATCCGAAGGTGGTTCAAGAGGCTCCACGATATAGTTCACGGGAGATGTTTGGTTCACTACACGGTAGGGACCCTGGTAGTTTGACATGAGTTTCGGGGACAACCCAGGGGTCGAGGCAGGCACCCAAAGCCACACAAGCGAGCCAGGAGAATAGGATGCAGGCGCGACCGCGGCATCACGGTGGTGCTTCTGGCGCTGCTGGTCCTCTGACGTCAACATACGGGAGAGCTTTCGACACTCTTCTGCGTGTGCAGCAGCCTGGGACAGGGTGGTAGATTCCGAGGCATCAGGGCGATACGGAAGAATTGTATCCATGGTGGAGGATGGTTCGTGCCCATAAAGCAGGAAGAAGGGGGAAAATCCTGTGGTGGCCTGCGTGGCGGTATTATAAGCATATGTGACAAATGGGAGAACATGGTCCCAATTGCTATGGTCAGATGCGACGTACATGGCCATCATGTCACCAAGAGTGCGATTGAAGCGCTCAGCCATCCCATTAGTCTGCGGGTGATACGCAGTTGTTGTACGGTGAATGATACGGCATTCTTTGAGAAGAGCTTCTATGACGTCGGATAGAAATACACGCCCTCTATCACTGAGTAATTCTCTTGGGGCTCCATGGCGAAGTATGATGTGGCGCAGAAGAAACGAGGCAACATCACGCGCAGAGGCGCTGGGCAAAGGTGAAGTTTCCGCATAACGCGTAAGATGGTCGATGGCCACGATAACCCAGCGGTTGCCGTCTGAAGTGCTTGGTAGAGGGCCATAGAGATCGACGCCTACGCGATCAAATGCACGTCCTGGGCAAGGCAGAGGTTGCAGCGGGGCAGCTGAACGACGAGGAGGATCTTTGCGGCGTTGGCACGCGAGGCATGAGAGTACATAATGACGGACGAATCTGTACATCCCACGCCAATAATAACGAAGGCGGAGGCGTGTGTAAGTTTTGAGTACCCCTGCATGCGCGCACTGTGGATCATCGTGAAACGCCGCACAGAGATCCGAACGGAGATGCCGAGGGACCACAAGTAACCATTTGCGACCGTCCTGGAGGTAGTTACGGCGGTATAACAGCCCATCGCGAACGGAAAAGTGGTGTGCTTGGCGACGTAATGCACGGCTGACGGGGGGTGCCGATTGGTGTTGCAGGAAGTTTAGCAGAGAAACAATCCATGGGTCCTTCTTCTGCTCCAAAGGCATGTTCGTTGCAGATATGGACGACGCCGATAACGGCACGTTAGGTGAATTAGTCTCGCTATGTAGAGGAGAGCGAGACAAGGCATCTGCGTCGGAGTGTTTTCGGCCGGAACGGTAGAGTACTCGAATGTTGTACTCTTGGAGTCGAAGCGCCCATCGAGCTAGACGACCGGAAGGTTCCTTTAAAGAAGAAAGCCAGCACAGGGAATGGTGGTCGGTTATCACGTCAAATGGGCGGCCGTAGAGATAAGGTCGGAATTTAGTTATGGCCCAAATTATAGCCAAGCATTCTTTTTCTGTTACAGAATAGTTGGATTCAGCCTTCGTGAGTGCGCGACTGGCGAAAGCAACGACATACTCATCGAAGCCAGCCTTTCGTTGGGCAAGAACGGCGCCAAGGCCGACACCGCTGGCGTCCGTGTGAACTTCTGTCGGAGCGCTGGGGTCGAAATGCCGTAGGATCGGAGGAGAGGTCAGGAGATGACGCAGCGTATTAAACGCGGCCTCGCAACTTGGTGACCAGGTTGAAAGGTTGTGGTCCGCACGAAGAAGCTTTGTCAAAGGGTCTATGATGGTCGCGAAATTGCGGATGAAGCGGCGAAAGTACGAGCTTAACCCGATGAAGCTGCGAAGTTCTTTCAAGGTCTTTGGCCGCGGGAACTCAGCGACAGCTTGAAGTTTGGACGGATCAGGGAGCACCCCATCTTTTGACACGACATGGCCGAGAATGACTAGCTGCCGAGCTGCAAAGCGACACTTCTTCAAATTGAGCTGGAGGCCCGCGTTGGCGATGCATGTCAGGACGCGTTCAAGTCGAAGTAGATGGGATTGAAAGTCCGGTGAAAATATGACAATGTCGTCGAGATAACAAAGGCAGACCTGCCACTTAAGTCCGCGTAGAATGTTATCCATCATTCTTTCAAACGTTGCAGGCGCATTGCACAGACCGAAGGGCATGACGGTAAACTCATATAAACCGTCAGGGGTGACGAACGCAGTCTTCGGGCGGTCTGTCTCAGCCACCGGGACCTGCCAGTATCCGGACCGTAAGTCGATGGACGAGAAGAATTCGGAGCCTTGGAGGCAGTCTAGCGCGTCGTCAATACGTGGTAGAGGATAAACATCCTTACGGGTTATCTTGTTGAGTCGACGGTAGTCTACACAAAACCGAATGGTGCCATCCTTCTTCCTGACCAGCACTACAGGAGAGGCCCAGGGACTGTTCGAAGGTTGTATGACGCCGCGTTTGAGCATGTCGCCTACGTGCTCGTCGATGACGCGGCGCTCCGTTGCTGACACACGATACGGCCGTTGGCGCAATGGCGCATGGTCTCCGGTGTCGATGTGGTGGACAACTGTGGAAGTGCGGCCTAAACGAGCTTGTTGTAGGTCGAATGATGTCCGAAAGCGGTTAAGGAGGGCCACAATCTGGGCGTGCTGACTCGTAGTGAGGTTGGGGTCAATGCACCGAGAAAACGTGACTTCACGAGACGGCTCCGCAGGAGTAGCGTCAACGCCGACGGCGTCAACCTCGACAGAAGCCGGGTTGTCAGGCACAGTATAAACAAAGCTTTGGTCAAGTTCGTCAGCATGACCGAGACACTCAGCGTGGTGCAAGGTAGCAGGACAAGAAAACATGTTCACAACATAAAGAGCGCTGACACCCTGTCGAACGGTAAGAAGGGCAAAAGGGAGCAAGAAAGGATGACGGTGAGTAGCAAGCTTCGACGGTGTGAAAAGAACTGTGGAGTCCGAAAATGCAGCGCAGGATACGGGTACAAGGGTGGAAGAGAAAGGAGGAACGTCGGTGTCGCTGGCGACTAACACCCGAGAAGAGGCGCCGGAGGAATCTTCGAAAATGTTGCCGCCGAATGGAGACAGCGAAAGTTCAGCACGGGCGCAATCGATAACGGCATCATGAGATGACAGGAAGTTCCAGCCTAAAATCATGGCATGAGAGCAGCGAGGCAGAACGACAAACTCGATGTGGTACAGGGCATCGTCTATAGAAACCCGGACGGTGCACGCTCCCAATGGGTCAATCGGCTCGGCGCTTGCTGTACGTAGCGAAATCGCAGAAAACGGCGTCGTGACTTTTCTGAGCTTAAGACGAAGCTGGTCAGAAATAACTGACACCGCTGCTCCCGTATCGACAAGCGCATGAACGGCAATACCTTCGGCAAAAACGACAATTACATTGGTCGGGAATAAATGAGGACTTGCGCAGTTCGCTGATATCGCAGTTCTTGCCTCCGGAACTGCGTCATTCAGTTTTCCTCGTGGACAGCTTCAGGTCGGCGGATGAGGGGAGACAGAGAACGTCGACGAGGAGATGGAGACCGACGAGTACTGTAGCCTCGGGAAGAAGGCGCGGCGTCGAAGTGTGGACCGGCAGGAGCCGAACGGTAAGTGTAGTCCGGACCATTGCTTTGTGGTCGTGCAGAGTCGGAATACCAAGCACGGCGGCGGCAGAATCGTGCTACATGGCCAGCACATCCGCATGAGAAACAGATGGGCCGGTTGTCTTGGGTGCGCCACGGATTGAAAACAGGGGCCGCAGATTCAGCGAGGTATTGCCGAGCCGGGTGAAGGGGCTGCGGTGGTGGACCGTAGTTTCTTGTCGGCGTATAGTTTGCGGTCGCGGGTAAAGGTGAAGAGAAGGTGGGCGTAGGTGCGTATTGCACAGCCGCAGACGGCGGCCTCGGCTTGGCGGCGGCTGCAGCGTACGTAAGCGGAGCTGTCACTGGAGCCGGCTGATGAGCAAGTGGTACGATGCCTGCGACTTGTTCGTGTATGACCTGACGGATCTCGGGAGTCAGGAGCGATTCAGACGCTTGGGCGGCTGGCAGAAGAGACAGCTGGCGCGCGACTTCTTCCCGAACAAATTGCTTGACCTGGTCGAGGAACGACGAGTCGGAAGCAACAGCACATGAACTGTTTGTTAAAGCCGAAAGCGTGCCGTCTGGTATTAGAGCTCGTCGTGTGGAAAGCCGTTGTTTGCGCAGTTCTTCGTAGCTCTGGCATAGTGTAATCACTTCGTTGACCGTCTGTGGGTTTTTCGCCAAGAGCATTTGGAAGGCGTCGTCCTCTATGCCTTTCAGGATATTCCTTATCTTCTCGTCTTCGGTCATGGACGGGTTAATGCGCCGGCAAATGTCAACTACATCTTCTATGTAGCTGGTGAAGTTTTCACCTTTTTGTTGAGCACGACTGCGCAGCTGTTGCTCAGCCCGAAGCTTGCGGACGGCGGGGCGACCGAATACTTCTTGAAGTCTAGCTTTGAATGCTGTCCAGGTGGGAAACTCTGATTCGTGGTTGTGGAACCAAACGTTGGCGACTCCGGAGAGGTAGAAGCTGACGAAGCTGAGTTTATCCGCGTCATTCCATTTATTAGAGACGCTGACTTTGTCGTACAATGACAACCAATAGTCCACGTCTTGATCTTCAGCTCCACTGAAGATGGGAGGGTCTCGTTGGCGTGGCGTACCTGAACAGACGACTGCAGGTGACGCCTGGGGAATAGTGCTCTGCCCAGCATCGTCAGGCATGGTTGGCACGGGAGGGATCGTCCGGTTTCGGAGTTCCAGGTCTGGAAGTAACCCGCACCTCCACCAAATGTCACGAGGCGTTCTGGGTGACCAAGCCCTCAGATGGTAGAGCCGAGCAGCGAGAGATGACAATCAGGACAACACCGAAACGTAGCTTTTATGAATAATCTCGTCGTCGTCTTCTCCCTCCAAACCAGATCCCCACTACCCATTATTTCCAGTACAATATATATATATATATTGAAGACAAAAAAATACAAACTACTACTTCGTGTCCATGCATTAAATAGGATCTACCGAGCTATTCTCTCTTAAAGACCCTCTTATTGCCCACTGAAATAAGAGGCATGTCCTTGCTCATTGAAATTTTATCGCAGTATTTAGTTTGCATATCATTCGAATGTACAGTGGGTATTGTATTGAACAAGTAATTGAATACTTAAAACACAAACGAGCGTGCTTGCGATGGGATGTTGCAGCGTCTAAAAGCACTGGTTACCTGGTATCAAGTTAGCTAAACAAAAACCTGGACATATGAGACAAATAGAAAATGGCGGTGGTATAACAACATGAACGGAACAATATAAAAGAGCCTAAATGATATGTCGTGCGAAACGGCGCTAAGCTGCGATTGCAGCGTTGATTAATTGCAGGTTAAATGACGTCAGAATTAGTCATCGCCTGGATAGTTTTGCGAGAAAAAAAATACTTCTTGTGCTAGCGACAACATTGGACAAACGAAACATTGAAGTAATGAATAGAACAAGAATATTATACTATGTTCTTTCCGCATATAGAACTCGGTTTGGCAGAAAAAAAACTAATGCAGCATTGCTACCGAAAGTTCGAGGCCCTTTAACGTCGCAGCAATTCATTATTTAAGTTATAGAACTTCGCCACCAAGTTCTCGCCGCCGCAATAGCGCGTCTTTAATTAACGTAATTGTGGTACCTGATATGACAAGGTCTCGTATTTTTGTCTTGAGAGAGAGAATAATTTTTAATGAAAATCCCGGAGAGGTTAGCCTGGTTTGTCGTCTGTCTTGTAGCTTTCATGTAACTACACTGATGCACTAATGTAAGTATCGTTTATTGCAGCGGTAATAACACATAGTCGGCAATCACTATGTGGTGTCATATGAATACGCTTGTTTCAGTTTGGAGTTGAGTAGGCCCAGGGACGCCATGGTATCACTCACCAGTGCCGGGGAGGCTACATGGTGCCCGCTCTACTCCATCAGTGGGATATGCGAGGTGAGGCAGGCACCTTGACATTCTAGCCACCTTATCTGAGTGCTACTGACAACCAGGATATACGAACTAAGAAAGATGGAGGATTTTTCTCCGCAATTTTCGGCTATGACGTTCGCTCCTTGCACATAATCAGCCACGTTAGTTATTAAATTCAGTTTCATAGAACAACTGAAACTTTGTTCCGCAGGAGTTAACCTCCACTTAGTGTGAGCAAAGCTTTACGTAGTTCAACTGACCGTTTCGCACGGGTGCTTGTGCTGTACCGCATTGCTATTCGTTACAACGAAATTACTTCTTAGAAGTTCAATCCACATAGCATTTAACAGTATTGAGGATGATGTCAAGGATTAAGCTACAACTCTATGGTGGTATTGCTGTTTCACTTTCTACAACTTTCTAATCAATCAACTGGCGTTTATTCTTGTTTTTCTTCTTTCTTTTTTCGATCAAACTTTCTCTAGACGGACATGAGCGACTTTCCCTTCGACCGGCACAGTTGCCATGTGGCCTTCACCAACGCCATGTCGCAGGAGAAGGATGTCAACCTGACGCTGGCGGGCCAGCCGACACTTCCCGAACAGGAACACTCAGAGTTTGCAGTTCTCTCAATAGAGGGCAAGAGGTGAGCCTGCAGTGTACACCCGTATCGTTCCACACTCACTTTCCTCGTACTCATTATTACCCCAAAACAAGGTGTTATTTGCAATACTGTCAACAGGCAGAGAGGTAGATGGAATTCCATCTACAAGAGTATGTCAGCGGATCAACAAAAACCTGAGCTACTTGGTAGTTGGTCGCACTGAAATAATCTCCTTTTTGGGACCTTAGAACACAAATAAGACAAGCGCTAATTTCTTCCAATTTGTATCAACAACTTCGATAAATCTGCGTTCTTTAACATTAGACGAGCATCTATACTGCCGAAAGAAGATGTTATTGGCTATGACGGCCGCTCCTTGGCACAATCAGGCATCGTTACTTATTAAAATCAGTTGCATATGAGCAATTCATGTTGCTCCGTGAGAGGACCGACAGGTGTTGTCCATGAGTTCTCTCTGGTGGTCGTGTTTAAACGCCCAGCTTTTTAACCGTGGTATGTCAGTAGGAAAGACAATACGGCTGAAGAGCAACACGCGCAAGCGTGTACACGCACTCATCGTAACATCACTCTCAGAGCCCTGCGGAACTCGATGTTCGTATGGCTCCGTAACATATTAATTAAATTACGAGTTTAATATGACAAAGCACACTGGGGATTCAGGAGCCGCAGGACGCTAGAGGAAAACGCGCATCCACGTCTTTTGCATTCAACTATTAAGGAGGACTTTAAAGAGTTGGTGAAATACCGCAACTGATTTGTGTGACAGTTGAAAAATGATAAATCTTGAGACGCCGCAAAACTTCCGGACAACACATCGCCAGTCACCTGCTGAGTTTCCAATGGGCGAGTTCGAGTATCCGAGATCTCGTTCCACGTTGCTGCTGGAGAGGCGAACGTCGCTGCACCTGTTCACCGTCCTGCTGCCCACCGTCGCTGGGTTCTGCTCTCGCTGCTAGTTCCTTCTGGCTTCCGCCAGAGTCGGAGCGCAAGCTCACTCTCGTTGGAGCCGCCCTGCTGATTTCTCCTGCTTCGTGCTATACCGAGCGGACGAGACCGTCTCCTATTCGGGAAAAGTGCCTAGGATTGGTAAGTAGACTGCGTAAGTTAGAAATCGGAAAAGATGTACAAGAGTATAAACACAGGAAAGAAAGTCGCGGGCAGACAATTGTTACTTCTAGCCATAGGCGAGGAATACAAAGGGAGCTACCTCAGACTCACTCAGAGAACATATTTTTGCCTAGCGATCACCTGGACTCAGACTCATCGAAATTTAATATTGGCTGGGCTCTCACTTGCACTCAGACTCCCGAATATTCTCCCGAATCTTGCTTACTTGGACTCAGGTTCTCAGGTATTCTACTTAATTGAGAACACTCGAGCTCCAACTCATAAAAATTTACTGAGTCCGGCGTACTGGGATTCAGGCGCACCAAAATTATACTCCACCGACGTTACATGAGGACGTCGTCACACGGCGTCGTCGCTTGGGGAAAAGATGCGCCGATCCCGAAAGTCGAGCAACACCACGTCAGGCGCAGAAAGCTTGAGGTGGGGATAAACAATGACTGAGAACGTCTAGGTAACTTAGTGCGTGTCTCTCACACTGCAATTCCGTATCTCCTTGAAAGAAGCATGGTCCCCGATTGTAAAAGTGAATGCATTACCAAGTGTCCAGCAGGTTTTCGCCTTGAGGTGTTACGGAGTAGATGATCAGTCGTCGCGTCAACAAAGTGCACATAATGCCTTACAGACGTTATCTGGTGCCTCACTTCTCCGCAGAATGACGACTGATGGCTTAGTAGGTGCTTCCCAACTTCACAAAAGTTGTGATTTATGGCGTAGTGGGTACGTTTCTAGTGCACTTGTTGGTAGCCCCAAGAGAGCTTTATAACGGGCTCTAGAAACGCCACTCTTCCAGCTTTCGCTGTGACTGTGCTGCGGTTTCAGCGCAGGCCTGGCGTTTTTTTATCCCTCGCGCTTTGCAGTCAAAGTTGTTGGAGGCGGGGCTTGATGAACGCCCTCATCGCGGCCAGCTGTCCTGAGCACAAACATGGCACGGAGTCCACCGTCCTGCGCGCTTCCCGTGTTCCTCGTGAAGTTATCGGAGTTCGTGGCCCACCGGCTGCCCTGTCCCTGTCCTGCAGGCCGATCGGGCATCGGGGACGACGAGGGAGGCGTACAGAACAAGTCCTTCAACAACGCCGTGGCCCGCGAGTGTACCGGCGGCTCGAGCTCTGGACCGGGTTTCTAGGACTCGTATTCACGGCTGCTTATGTAGTACTATGCCTGTGACTTCCCTTGCGATGATCCTGAACATAAGACTAAACCTGCAGCAAGTCGACACAACTGCAAGGCGTTGTGTTTGTCGCACGGCTCAGTTGCATCTGCAACGCAGTGTACCGTTTTCGGAAAATCTGAAATCAGTCAAGTTGCTTTTAAAAGGCCATGATCTAAGCAGACTACTATCTATGTTCTTGGAAGGCAACGTGTCTACATGCAGATCCCATGCACAGAAGTTCACTGCACATGCATAGAATTGCACAGATTGACTGATGTTAGACAGGAAAGCCATACCTCAGCACAACAAGCCAAGAGAAAAACGCGCGACTTCTTCCCGAAACAAATTGCTTGACCTGTCAAGGAACGACGAGTCGGAAGCAAAAGCACATGAACGTTTTTAAAGCCGAAAGCGTGCCGTCTGGTATTAAGCTCGTCGTGTGGAAAGCCGTTTTTGCGCAGTTCTTCGTAGCTCTGGCATAGTGTAATCACTTCGTTGACCGTCTTGGGTTTTTCGCCAAGAGCATTTGGAAGGCGTCGTCCTCTATGCCTTTCAGGATATTCCTTATCTTCTCGTCTTCGGTCATGGACGGTTTGCGCCGGCAAATGTCAACTACATCTTCTATGTAGCTGTGAAGTTTTCACCTTTTGTTGAGCCCGACCTGCGCAGCTGTTGCTCAGCCCGAAGCTTGCGACGGGCGGGGCGACCGAATACTTCTTGAAGTCTGCTTTGAATGCTGTCCAGGTGGGAAACTCTGATTCGTGGTTTGGGAACCAACGTTGGCGACTCCGGAGAGGTAGAAGCGACGAAGCTGAGTTTATCCGCGTCATTCCATTTATTAGAGACGCTGACTTTGTCGTAACAATGAACCAATAGTCCACGTCCTTGATCTTCGAGCTCCACTGAAAATGGGAGGGTCTCGTTGGCGTGGCGTACCTGAACAGACTGCAGGTGACGCCTGGGAATAGTGCTTTGCCCAGCATCGTCCAGGCATGGTTGGCACGGGAGGGATCGTCCGTTTCGGAGTTCCAGGTCTGGAAGTACCCCGCACCTCCACCAAATGTCACGAGGCGTTCTGGGTGACCAAGCCCTCAGATGGTATAGCCGAGCAGCGAGAGATGACATCAGGAAACACCGAAACGTAGCTTTTATGAATAATCTCGTCGTCGTCTTCTCCCTCCAAACCAGATCCCCACTACCCATTATTTCCAGTACAATATATATATTATATTGAAGACAAAAAATACAAACTACTACTTCGTGTCCATGCTTAATAGATCTACCGAGCTATTCTCTCTTAAAGACCCTCTTATTGCCCACTGAAATAAGAGGCATGTCCTTGCTCATTGAAATTTTATCGCAGTATTTAGTTTGCATATCATTCGAATGTACAGTGGGTATTGTATTGAACAAGTAATTGAATACTTAAAACACAAACGAGCGTGCTTGCGATGGGATGTTGCAGCGTCTAAAAGCACTGGTTACCTGGTATCAAGTTAGCTAAACAAAAACCTGGACATTGAGACAAATAGAAAATGGCGGTGGTATAACAACATGAACGGAACAATTATAAAGAGCCTAAATGATATGTCGTGCGAAACGGCGCTAAGCTGCGATTGCAGCGTTGATTAATTGCAGGTTAAATGACGTCAGAATTAGACATCGCCTGGATGGTACTGCGAGAAAAAGAATACTTCTTGTGCTAGCGACAACACTGGACAAACGAAACATTGAAGTAATGAATAGAACAAGAATATTATACTATGTTCTTTCCGCATATAGAACTCGGTTGGCAGAAAAAAAACTAATGCAGCATTGCTACCGAAAGTTCGAGGCCCTTTAACGTCGCAGCTATTCATTATTTAAATTATAGAACTTCGCCACCAAGTTCTCGCCTCCGCAATAGCGCGTCTTTAATTAACGTAATTGTGGTACCTGATATGACAATGTCTCGTATTTTTGTCTTGAGAGAGAGAATAATTTTTAATGAAAATCCCGGAGAGGTTAGCCTGGTTTTGTCGCCTGTCTTGTAGCTTTCATGTAACTACACTGATGCACTAATGTAAGTATCGTTTATTGCAGCGGTAATAACACATAGTCGGTAATCACTATGTGGCGTCATATGAATACGCTTGTTTCAGTTTGGAGTTGAGTAGGCCCAGGGACGCCATGGTGTCACTCACCAGTGCCGGGGAGGCTACATGGTGCCCGCTCTACTCCATCAGTGGGATATGCGAGGTGAGGCAGGCACCTTGACATTCTAGCCAGTGCTACTGACAACCACGATATACGAACTAAGAAAGATGAAGGATTTTTCTCCGTAATTTTCGGCTATGACGTTGGCTCCTTGCACATAATCAGCCACGTTAGTTATTAAATTCAGTTTCATAGAACAACTGAAACTTTGTTCCGCAGGAGTTAACCTCCACTTAGTGTGCTGGTAAGCAAAGTTGTACGTAGTTCAGTTGACCGTTTCACACGGGTGCTTGTGCTGCACCACATTGATATTCGTTACAACGAAATTACTTCTTACAAGTTCAATCCACATAGCATTTAACAGTATTGAGGATGATGTCAAGGATTAAGCTACAACTCTATGGTGGTATTGCTGTTTCACTTTCTACAACTTTCTAACAATCAACTGGCGTTTATTCTCGTTTTTCTTCTTTCTTTTTTCGATCAAACTTTCTCTAGACGGACATGAGCGACTTTCCCTTCGACCGGCACAGTTGCCACGTGGCCTTCACCAACGCTATGTCGCAGGAGAAGGATGTCAACCTGACGCTGGCGGGCCAGCCGACACTTCCCGAACAGGAACACTCGGAGTTTGCAGTTCTCTCAATAGAGGGCAAGAGGTGAGCCTGCAATACACCTGTGTCTTTCTACACTCCCTTTCCTCGTACTCACTATTACCTCAAAAGAAGGTGTTATTTGCAATACTGTCAACAGGCAGAGAGGTAGATGGAATTCCATCTACAAGAGTATGTCAGCGGATCAACAGAAACCTGAGCTAGTTGACAGTTGGTCGCACTGAAATTATCTCCTTTTTGGAACCTTAGAACACAAATAAGACAAGTGCTAATTTCTTCCAATTTGTATCAACAACTTCGATAAATCTGCGTTCTTTAACATTAGACGAGCATCTATACTGCCGAAAGAAGATGTTATTGGCTAGTGACGGCCGCTCCTTGCACAATCAGCATCGTTACTTATTAAAATCAGGTGCATATGAGCAATTCATGTTGCTCACTTGAGAGGACCGACAGGTGTTGTCCTGAGTTCTCTCTGGTGGTCGTGTTTACACGCCCCGCTTTTAACGTGTATGTCAGTAGGAAGACAATACGGCTGAAGAGCAACACGCGCAAGCGTGTTACACGCACTCATCGTAAACATCACTCATCAGAGCCCTGCGGAACTCGATGTTCGTATTGCTCCGTAACAATATTAATTAAATTACGAGGTTTAATATGACAAAGCAACACTGGGGATTCAGGAGCCGCAGGACGCTAGAGGAAAACGCGCATTCCACGTCTTTTGCATTCAACTATTAAGGAGGACTTTAAAGAGTTGGTGAAATACCGCAACTGATTTGTGTGACAGTTGAAAAATGATAAATCTTGAGACGCCGCAAAACTTCCCGGACACACATCGGCCAGGTCCCTGCTGAGTTTCCAAATGGGCGAGTTCGAGTATCCCGAGATCTCGTTCCACGTGCTGCTGGAGAGGCGAACGTCGCTGCACCTGTTCACCGTCCTGCTGCCCACCGTCGCTGTGGTTCTGCTCTCGCTGCTAGTCTTCTGGCTTCCGCCAGAGTCGGAGCGCAAGCTCACTCTCGTTGGAGCCGCCCTGCTGATGTCACTGCTTCTGCTATACCGAGCGGACGAGACCGTCTCCTATTCGGGAAAAGTGCCTAGGATTGGTAAGTAGACTGCGTAAGTTAGAAATCGGAAAAGATGTACAAGAGTATAAACACAGGAAAGAAAGTCGCGGGCAGACAATTGTTACTTCTAGCCATAGGCGAGGAATACAAAGGGAGCTACCTCAGACTCACTCAGAGAACATATTTTTGCCTAGCGATCACCTGGACTCAGACTCATCGAAATTTAATATTGGCTGGGCTCTCACTTGCACTCAGACTCCCGAATATTCTCCCGAATCTTTGCTTACTTGGACTCAGGTTCTCAGGTATTCTACTTAATTGAGAACACTCGAGCTCCAACTCATAAAAAATTTACTGAGTCGGCGTACTGGGATTCAGGCGCACCAAAATTATACTCCACCGACGTTACATGAGGACGTCGTCACACGGCGTCGTCGCTTGGGGAAAAGATGCGCCGATCCCGAAAGTCGAGCAACACCACGTCAGGCGCAGAAAGCTTGAGGTGGGGATAAACAATGACTGAGAACGTCTAGGTAACTTAGTGCGTGTCTCTCACACTGCAATTCGTTATTCCTTGAAAGAAGCATGGTCCCCGATTGTAAAAGTGAATGCATTACCAAGTGTCCGCAGGTTTTCGCCTTGAGGTGTTACGGAGTATGATGATCAGTCGTCGCGTCAACAAAGTGCACATAATGCCTTACAGACGTATAGCTGGTGCCTCACTTCTCCGCAGAATGACGAATGATGGCTTAGTAGGTGCTTCCCAACTTCACAAAAGTTGTGATTTATGGCGTAGTGGGTACGTTTCTAGTGCACTTGTATTGTAGCCCCAAGAGAGCTTATAACGGGCTCTAGAAACGCCACTCTTCCAGCTTTCGCTGTGACTGTGCTGCGGTTTCAGCGCAGGCCTGGCGTTTTTTTATCCCTCGCGCTTTGCAGTCAAAGTTGTTGGAGGCGGGGTCTTGATGAACGCCCTCATCGCGGCCAGCGCTGTCCTGAGCACAAACATGGCACGGAGTCCACCGTCCTGCGCGCTTCCCGTGTTCCTCGTGAAGTTATCGGAGTTCGTGGCCCACCGGCTGCCCTGTCCCTGTCCTGCAGGCCGATCGGGCATCGGGGACGACGAGGGAGGCGTACAGAACAAGTCCTTCAACAACGCCGTGGCCCGCGAGTGGTACACGGCGGCTCGAGCTCTGGACCGTGTTCTAGGACTCGTATTCACGGCTGCTTATGTAGTACTATGCCTGTGACTTTCCCTTGCGATGATCCTGAACATAAGACTAAACACTGCAGCAAGTCGACACACACTGCAAGGCGTTGTGTTTGTCGCACGGCTCAGTTGCATCTGCAACGCAGTGTACCGTTTCGGAAAATCTGAAGATCAGTCAAGTTGCTTTTAAAAGGCCATGATCTAAGCAGACTACTATCTATGTTCTTGGAAGGCAACGTGTCTACATGCAGATCCCATGCACAGAAGTTCACTGCACATGCATAGAATTGCACAGAATTGACTGATGTTAGACAGGAAAGCCATACCTCAGCACAACAAAGCCAAAGAGAAAAATTAGTAGAGCTGTGCCAGTAAATTAGCTTAATACAGTCAAAAAGGCCAGCCTTACGGCGAAAAGCAAAGGCTTAAAAAACAGCATGACATAGTGTAACATACAGGGTGTACTGCTTTTACTTACTTCTTACACTACCAGAAAAGAAGATTAATTGTTCGCATTAATTGTTCCTCTTATTGGTGAGTCCTGACTGCACACATACATAACTCCCTTTAAAGGGGCCCTGCACCCAAATTTCATTCACGTAGTTTTACGTTGCAACGCGTTCCTTGTGTCGTCCTGAGATGAAGGCAAAAAGAATTTTGGAGATAGACGCTCGCAGAGAGAAGTTATTGAACTTCCAAACTCAACATAGAAGCAGATGACAGAAATTGGCATACCCTTTCGTATTTCATTCACCCAGTGACGTGTCAGGCTCGTTTTCGTTGCTTCCAATCAAAACGCGGCTTACATATTGAAGTACTGGAACTATATAGTATAACTGGAACCCTGCAGCACATGGTGGCCTTCCTGCCGCAAGCGGGCGCCGCACTTTCTGGCGGATTCAGTTTAGTACAATTTAGGAAACGACTCTCTGTTGACAAATGAGAGGTCGGAACGAATCAGAAACGATGCGCTGCTCCGAGTGGACGGACTTTGAACGCGAGCTCCCACGAAAAAGCGACGCGCTATGCGTCGTTACGTTCGAAGACACGACGCTAAAAGTAGCCGGGATGCCACCGAGACCGATGCCACTCGAGGAGGACAACGACGAGGGCCATGCAGGAACGCCGAATGGAACACCCCCATACGCAAGCTGACTGAACCAACGCAGCGCATGACAATGCAGGGAAATTCTGTGTATTGTGATAGAGGAATGAATGGTTTTGCCCTGATACAGAAACGCCAAGTATGGTGCATTTGTGCAGGCTGCGCCTTGCGTAGACCGTTCGACAGCGATACAGCGGCATTGAACACCACAGACACTGCAATTGATGCACGAATTGGTGTCTCTTTCGCAGCTCTAACAAGTATTAAACACATTACAATTTCTGAATTCCTCACGATCAGTACATCGTAGGCGTGCGCCATATATTCTTTATTTTAAACATATCAAAACGAACAGCTTCAGCTGAGCGATACCTCTCTTCCGGCAGCAGAAATAGTTGATATACGACGCTGCAGTCGGCGCGGAAACCCACTTTGGAAATAAATTAAAATATGAAACGCTTTGCTCTCGCCTATTTCACTGGTGCCACAGCAGTCATCAAGACCCATAGCAAACAAACGGCCGATAAGAAAGATGCGTAATTTGGGGGCAGGACCCCTTTAAAGATACGCGTTAACTCTCTTTCACAGAGTCGAGCCTCAAAAAGAGAGTTAAAATTTCTCAAAAGAGAGTGAACGTGTATTTTTAGAGGGAGCAATGTATGTGACGTGTCAGGACTCACCAAAAAGAGTACCACAAATGTTTTTTAGAGTGTAGCTTGATTTATATATGAACATATGCTTACTTCTGGGTTAGAAAACGGGCATTTGTAGAGAGCCCCTTTGAGAATGACTAGCGAAAGATGAGAATAAAGCCTCTGTTTACTCCCTCCCTTGTCTCTTTCATTTTCCCTTCAATGATATGTTTCTTTCTTCAGTACTGCCTCATTCTCTCATATTATACACGATGGCGAATAATTTTTGCTTTGCGTACAAAGAGCATAGACATCTTGTAGGGCGTAGAACCGTATGACCTTGCAAAACACCCATTTCTCTCATTATGTACAACGGCGCATTATTTTCGCTTTGCGCTCATAGAATATAGAAACTTTGTAGGGTGTAGAACCGTACGCTCCTGCAAAAATGCAAAGCCCGTTTAATGCCGCATACTTCAAAACGTATGACTTGCTATAGCACTGACCTCATATAGTGGAATTCAAGACAGCTGCAAGGTGTCGCACTCTCGGCTTTGTCTGCCAGACGTTCCCTTAAAGAATAAATAGCGTATACATTGTTAGCGCGATGTTTTTAATCCTATTATAGTGTGCCTATTCTTTCTACACTGCGGCCTGGCTACAGGTTTTCACTAGCCTATAATAAAGACCCATGGATCCCTTTTGTTCTCCTAGGTCACGTGGTTTCTTATGTTTTGTGGTAGAAATGGAAACTCTTGTCATGAATCATGAAGTGGTAGCGAACACAAATAGCCGTAATCTCTTGGCATAAAATACGAAACAGCCGAGTAGGCTTTCTTTATCAGCCGGAAAATTTGGCGTATAAGGCGATATAATGACGTAAATTTTGACTTCTAAGTGGCTTGCAAAATTCTCTTTAGCTGCGGTCACTTTCATGCAGGGAAACATGTAGCTGTCTCACGCAGCGATCAAATGAGCGCGAATGGCTTGGCACTGGTCCAACATGACTTTATTTGCATGCAAAATGTAACTTTCCGTTTTGAAGGCAATAAAACTATTTTCAGACACACAACGAGATGAAAAAATTACTGCGGTTTAGGCACGTTATATGAACTGCGATTTCCCGTCCACAATTCAGCCTTAGATTTTATCACCGTAAGAACTTTCCAGGCCTGAAACAACACCGAAACGTGCGCACATACGTGTAATATGGAGCCACTGTCAGAGCTGTTTACAAGGAATGCCTGATAGCTTTCTCGTGTGCATTAGTTTCCTTCCAATTATATTTGAACGGAAATCAAGTTTTTACTAACTCGCTGGCTGACCCTTATGTTGTTCCTGTATCTCGCACACGCATGAGAACTGAAAATACCTCTATTGTCGTGGCTCTTGCATAGATTCTGGTGCATCTAATGCCATTGAATATTAGCTCATTGTTCGCAGTGTCTATTGTGCGGAAATCTAATTTTCGACGTGCGCGAATTGCGTCTTGCGCGAAAAACGTGTCATAGGCCAGGAAAACATGCGGCCAATTGTTTCTTCCTCCTTCGAAAGCCACGCCATTAAAAACAGGAGATATGTGGAACTGGTTCTGTACTTAACATCACAGCGAGTGTATAAAATCGTTCAAAATTTCCCACAGCATCGTGGTCTACAGGCAGGTAAACAAGCAGAGATTCCTTTGTTACAATGTTTTCAGCAAATCCAGCGCTTCTCCTAATCACCGCACTCACAATTACCATTATGTAAGTATAGCTGTCCGAGCTTCTCTGAAGCTTCGAAAGTCTTCCCTAACCATTTCAGGCGAAGAACTTAACCATTTCTATGAACTGTCCTGTAAATGTGTCAAACTGATATAACGTTACTTCAAGGCACTCAATATTCTATTGCAACAAAATTAATGCCATAATATACAAAAAGTTTCGTGTTTCGGGAAATTGGTGCTTTCAGGAATTTTTACTCTACACATAGAACAGGTGCGTGTTCAAAGTACAACCTAGCAGGTTCACATTCACTGACGACATGTGGCAGGCGTATAGGAATGGAGGTTTAGCGTAGAATCATTGATCAGTTTAAATGGGAGATGTTCTTTCGTGCAGTGACCATATAGGTGACGTGGTTATTGGGGTTGTCAGCCACAAAAATAACGAAGGCTGAAGGTTGGATAAAGCAGGAGCGATGGGCGATGAGCCTCTTCCAGTGAGGATCAAGAAAGCAGCGCCCTCTAGCCAGGCACTCCACTTCAGAAGCCTCTGGGGCTTCATATAAGTTGCTAATTGTTTCTCAGTTTGTATACGTTCTTTATGCTTGTCTGTTAATGTATTCTTTTTTTCATTTTGAACGTCAATTTTGAGAAAATATATTTATTTCAGAAAGAGAAATTAACGTGGAAGCCAGAAGCTTACTATTTTTTGAACTGAGGAATATAAAACCACCAAAGTATTCTGAACTGGCAGTTATTCAGGTTTCCAACATAATTTATAGTACGCTATCCACAATTCTTGAATAGACCACTCTTATGTGAAATGCATAAATCTCTCGCTCACACAATGTTGCGTTTTCACCTCAAATGGGAATATTAAATTCCTCATATACCCCTTCAGGCAATCTAGCATATAGGGATGAAAGAATCGTGATGTTACTTTCGATGCTAAATATGCATTTCATTTATTGATTTATTTAAATCCACTTTACAAGCCCCTGGAGGCATTGCGTAAGAGGAATAACACAATAAATTGTTAAAACATGTACAGCAAATAGATCGCAAAATGAAGGGGTACAAATATATAGAGAAATGAGAACAAGGAAAAAATGTTACAGCAACATATACCGGAATATGCATTAATATTGTGAACAATATGCCTGAATTTCTTGGTCTTGCTGATCTTTTATTATCTTTCGTCAAAGAAGCAGTAGTTAAGTATTCAGGTGAAGTGCTCTTGAATTTAATCCCATGTCTTCTCTTTTACTGAAGAAATTTCTCGAGTACAGCTACCTCGAACTCCAACAATGGCACGTGCTCCGCAATCGGACAAGGAAGCATTAACGTATTTGCGACTGAAGTCATTTCAAGGCTGCCGAGTCGGTCACGCATCCGGGCTCACATATGTATAGATATACAATAGACATCATCATTGTATCATCAACAATGTTCACTCACCATTCACTGTTCTCTGGTTTCCAGCGAAAGCTGTTATCAGATCGCAACGGCAGTGCGGTAGTTGTCCGCCACCGCCGCCGCTGGTGTTGTGACCGCTATCGCGCGAAATAGGAAAAAAAAGAATGAAAATATTTTAAAAATCTCCAGGATCGGATTGAAATTTGAACCCGGGCCCTCTGCTTGGCAGTCGAGTATTCTACCGCAGAGCCACACTGGTGCTTGAGACTCATTTGCAAAAAGACCCTATACAGGCGTCAGGCTTTTGCTTAAAACTCCTTTGCAAAAAGACCTGCAGGCGTTATGTCGGACAATGAATCGCGTTAACAAGCGTAATATAGCGCAGCAGAAGAGTGAAATAACAACTAGGCGTCACACAATTCTAATTGCGCAATGAGTGTGTGGTTTAAAGCTTCCCACCCACTGCAAACTGCTCAGCCATAGTTCCCCATCATCATCAGCCACATGCAGCATCAACAAAGTGCACATAATGCCTTACAGATGTGCAGCGGGTACCGCAGAAAGACGAATATTGGCATAGTGGGTGCTTCCCTGCTTCACAAAAATTATGATTTTTGGCGTAGTCGGTACCTTGCATGTGTACTTGTACTAGTTTCCTTAAGAGAGTTACGAACGTGCTCTAGAAAGGCCGCTCTTCCAGCTTTCGCTGTGACTGTGCTGCGCGCTCCGCGCAGGCCTGGCGTCGTTTTTTAAAGACGATAGTATTTCTTGAGATACCTAAACGCAGAAATTTTAGTCTTTCTGTCTGTCTGTCACATGATTCAGCCACCCGGCCAAAGTTTAGGCACTTGCTGAACGCCCGGCCATCTTGAACTGGTAGCTGCGTTCATACTTGTGAACATTGTCGATCAAAAAGCAAATATTGCGCATATCTGAGGCGCAACCTCAATACGTAAGTATTAGGTGGTGTGTTCCTTTACTAGAAAATACATAGATACATAATTCTAAAGACCCTAGTGTTTCTTAGGCTGCGCTGAAAATGCTAGTGTTTCTTGGGCTGCGCTGGAATGGCGCAGAAACGGCCAGCGGAAGACTATCGTCTTTCGACGACATTTTCAACGAAGCACGAAGATACGCGGCCAATTTTTTTTAGATGCGAAGCAGCTTTTGCGCTGGGTTTTGTCCGTAGTTCCATTGGCGACCGTCCGCTTTCTAAAACCTATATACCATAGCCATCTGTAACATATTGAGCGCGCGCTCGCGCCAAGGAGAAGTCTTCTTCGTCTTGTTCTTCGACCGCCTTGATGACGACACATGCCGAGCACTTTAGGAGCCCGGGCTGCCGTATGCTGTCCTAGCTTGGCGTAACGCAAACAAAACCTATACAGGCGTCATGTAGTGCAAGAAGTCGCGTTAACACATGTAATATTGCGTGACAAGCGTAGCATCGTATCAGGCGTCACGCCATGTGAATTGCGGAAAGTATGGGTTGTTTAAAGGCTCATTCATTACAAAGCGCTCAGGCTTCAGCAACAGCATTAGCATCATCTTCAGCAACAGCATTAGCAAAGTGTGCAGGTGCCTCTATTGCAATACGTACGCGTGCTGGGTACTTCGCTACTTCGCAAGAGGATGAATTACGGCGTTTTGGACATTTAGCAACGACAAAGCCCGTGCTACGGCCGAATCGTTAAGCAGTAAAATATGCAATTTACGTGTGTTCCCCAAGGCTGTAGGTTTAAAGGAATGGTTGTTCTTCTTCGATTAAAATAAAACATTCAAAACTAGTTAGGGAATGATGCGGACAAGAAGAAAATTGCACCACTAGTTCCTCAATCTTAATCAATTCTTTAGAAAGAAGTTCAACGCTCTATTAGTTTATTATTTATAAATGCTGTTGACCCTCTCATGAAAGTTATTACATGGAGGTACAACTACAATAACGAGTGAAGTAGAAAAAGATTGGTTGCAACATATATGAATGGTTGTATGCTAACGTTTAAGAACTGGGAAATCACAAAAAAGAAATCCGTAGTACACAATTACGCGTACTGCCTTACATATCCGCATGAAAAGAATAACGTCAAAGTCTTAGGTTCGGATCAACGCTTATGATGTCTACCGGAAACATTGTTGTTTCATAACATATACAGACTAGCTCACTACTGTTGCGAGTGTGTTTCAAAATTTTAAAGTGCTGAACAATACTTACACAAAAAATTCTGCACTATACACTCTGCAATAACGAGTGGAAAAAATAAGATTGGCTGATAGATATACGAACGATTATATACCGTACTTATTCGAATATAGGTCTAGCTTTGTTTTTTTTTTTTCGGAAATGTCGCCCATAATTGGCCATCGGCCTATAGTCGTGATCAAATCTATAGCAAAAAGGAGCGAGCTAATAGAGCGATTATTTACGGATTGTCTCACTACATTCGCGAGTGCCTTTAAAAATAAAAACGATGTGACAGCACAGTAAAAGACGGAGCTCCACAATGCATATTTATTTATTTACTTTGTCCTTCTAGCCTTACCACCCGTTGGAACCATATTCCTGCCCAGAAGAATGTGAATGTGTGGGCGAAGGTTACCCCAGCAACGGAAATTGGACATGCGAGCAGAGATCTCGGTTCTCGTAGATTTTATTGGAACAATAAAAGCTGCCGCCACGTTTTTTCTCTTAACATACAGGCGTATTTCTCTCCTCTCTCCCGATTTGGCGAGAGCTTGAGCATTGATATCGGCTGTCAGGAGGTACTAAGCCACCACCATACAGAGATGTGTGCAACACTGCTTACATGGCAAATAAGTAGGTGCTAATACTCAAAGAAGATGGCCTTTGCCTAACAGAACTTCCCCAGTTAAGAAGTATACAAAGAACAGCAACCGCATGTCTGCGAAGCGTACTTTTAGGCAAGCAGACACTAATTTGGGTTCAGGAAATACGCTGATGTCTGCCAACCTTAATAGAGAGAAGGGCCTAGAGTTCTTGTGGATACGCGATATAGATGATAAAGAGAGGGAGAGAGATGAAGGTCGTATACTCTGGCAAGTTTTTCGGGCTCCATTTCAACCAGCGCTTTGCTGAACGTACCCCATTTCCTTACTTTAACGCATCAAAACATAATATATACAAAACAATGATTATCGATGTTCTGCAAGATGTTACAAACACTAATGTGTATATTTACAGAACGTTTACACCAGCTCGACTACCAACACCTTGCAATCTCATCTAACACGTATTGCTTAGGCAGCCTTTGTTGTTAGACAGCGGTTCGTACAGGTTCGAACAACGGTGCAGATTTACCATGGTAGGTCAAAACACTGCATGCACCAAACTTATTATCAGTGTTTTAAGGGCAATTTATAGCAGCGTTGAGTTGAACAGAATAAAATTTTGCATTGTTTCGCCGTTACCCTGCCGTAGTATTCGTGATGTGAAAAAAAAAAGTGGCTAATACAACTCTCTGTCAGCCTCGAAACCTTCGTAAATCACAACAGATTCAGCTGCAGAGGTTCTCACGGCTGTAACCGAAAGCCACACCGGTCAAGGTTAATAATAATATCTGGGGTTTAACGTCCCAAAACCACGATATGATTATAAGAGACGTCGTAGCGGAGAGCATAGAGTTTCCTACAATACTTACTAGAGGGAACTCTGGCGCTAGTGTCTATGGGAGCTGCAAAGCATGGCGCTTCAGCCAGCATGGGAATGATGGGTAGTACATGAATTTGTCTAAACTTCTCTCTTAAGGAAAGAATTTCTTTGGCAATTCGCATTATGTTCTCATCTCTTCTGTGTGTTCTTGAGTACTTTTCTTCTTTGTGGGCGAAGCTGGAAGTAATTTCTTAAGCTCTGTATTAAGTATCGCAATTTGTGGTCAACGGCACGCATTCGGTTTTGAACCGTGTATGAACTTCAAAAGGGCAGATCCTCTGCCCTCTTCTCGGTTGGGCGATACATTAGGCAGTGTAGAAGAGAAAGAATAAAAGGACAGGGATACATAGTATTGCACAACACGCTTAAAGGCACACAAGGCGACCAAACAACTCCTGCAAATTTTTCTGTCATGCCCCTACACATGAAAAGCAAAAAAAGCACAACCATTCATAGAGCACAGACACTCGATACCAGCGCACACACGCCTTATACATTGCTGTGACCGCAGTCACACCCTTAATATACTGTGGAAATGACACCCTCCGCCTCATGCGCTACATTCTTTCACCTTTGTGTCACTGCTCCAGTATTTTGGATGACTGGCTATAGTCGGCGACAACTTTTCTTGGCAGTAGTACTGTGGAGGCTACAGAACCGAAACGCTTGCCTGTGCGCGCCAGGAAATAGTAATTATTTTTATTTTCCCATTTTCAGAGTTACCTAGCTCGAATAAATAAAGCTTTCTTCTTTATAAAAATAAAACAAGTATGGGGAGCCGTTGGTGCAAAAAGGCTATTGTACGCTCTAACTTTTTTTCGTTTTTTTTTTTTTCATTTCTTGAACAGCACGGCGTTTTCCTCACGCCTGTTCTCGCAGTAAGCATGGCGTCCCCGTTGCCGGCTTGACCATGTGCGGCTGCACACTCGCTGTTTCGTTCTCCGGAATGATATACTCGAAATGTGGCAAAAAGTGGCTGTCAAAACGACCCAGCAAGTTATCTGCAACGTCTATGCTGAGGGTAAGGAAGGTGCCGTCAGCCCGAATCATCAACGAATACTTCGAGCGAGCAAAACCGTAACTGGAACTGAAATCGACTGCAAGCTGCCAGACTACTTGCGTAGTAACACAAATGTGCGGATGCCTCGCCTCCGTGGCCTTCGTTACACTGCCAAGACATGTTGTCGTGACGACACAAAAATGAGTAAGCAGTTCTGGGTGGAGCATTAATACAAATTCGCTGTGGAAGAGACAGCTGTGGGTGTGGGTGGCGCTGACATTTTTTTCCCCAGTATGTAACCGAGTATAGCTTATTTCCTTACGCCATATGGTGGTCGACTGCTGACACGAAGGTCGCGGGATCGAATCCTGGAAGTGGCGGCCGTATTTTCAATGGAGGCGAAAATGCTTGAGGCTCGTGAGAACCGCAGATGGTCGAAATTTCCACAGCCCCACTACGGCATTCCCCATTAAAATATCACGGTTTTAGGACGCTAAACCCCAATAACTATAATTATGGGCCGCACCGCTGCCGCTAATGTTCAATCTCTGAAAGATGACATCCAACTTTCAACTTTTACAGCAACGCAATTTTTTTGTTGGGGGGGGGGGGGACACATCTAACACAGCGGATTTTTATTCTACGCTGAGGCTATAGCAACACCAATGAATGTACCTTTCTGACATAAAATCTGCAGTTAGGGGCAGAAATTACGTCACTTGAAACATTCTGTCACACCTTTCATTGATATTTTATTGCGCTCGGCAGCTTTGCATTGAACAGCCATCGAATCTCACGTATGTAACTTATTACTATAGAAGAATATGAGCAATTAGTCTGGGCACCTTTAAGGAAGACATCTGCGTAAGTAAGCAAGGCAGCGTGAATATTTGCAGGTTTTCCATTTGGCACTCTTGTCTTCCAGACAACATAACCTTCTAGCACTTGCGACGTCATAATTTCATAGGCGAGCACTATAGACGGCGAACCGATTCCTGCACCAGAATTCTGCATTCCTCACGGTCCTTGCCCGAAACCTCAACAACCGCATCAATCAGTGAGTCAGTCAATGAGAGGAGTTGCAGGGCCCGTATCGACTCTTCCTCGGCAGAGGCGTTCAACACGCACTCTACAGCGCGACTAAGAAGGGAGCGATTCCTGTCCAGTACGCTGAAGATGAGATGCATGCCGACATCGGGCGTGTACTCCAAGTCGAACGTGAGGAGGACAAAATTGTCCTCCAATGCACGTGCCAGAGAGCGGACAGCCCGCTCTTTCAGATACACAGCCTTGAACTCCAGGCGATGCAAGGTCCGGTTCGTGCGCATCAAGTCCTGCAGTGCCTTGGTAAGCTGATCTATGAGGTAGCATTCGAGGAACTTGGCTTCACTGACGCTCTTGTTACGGGCGAGGCCCCTGATGATGGCGTTCACGAAACTGCAGCACCGGTCCTTCACATTCACAGTGAGCTTCTTCAAGGAGCACGTGGTCTCCAGAAAGGACGCCGCGGCGTCGCCGCACTCCTGGCCGACTCCTTCGGGACAACTGATGACTAGTTCTGTGATCGAAGCACCGATCGCACGCACTGCATCGAACCACTCGACAATGCCGGACGACGCTGTATCCTTAGTCCAGCCGACGCATAGTCGAGGAAAATGGTGTTCTCCCCCTTGTCGTAGCGAGGAGGCCCAGTCTTGGAGACCACGCGTGTTCCACGTAACGTCCAGACGAGCGCAGACGCTCGCGTCAAGGGGCGAGCTGGGTGACCAACTCTCCGGAACGTCAATGTCCCCGAGTCGAATGCACTCGACCGTAGTGTTGAGCGAGAGCGACTTTAAGAAGCTCGACAAGCCGTCGTAACTACACATGCACTCGGAGATGTCCAGACGCTTTAAGGTCGAGTTCTTGAGCAAGGCCTTGGCTAGTGCGCCAGCTCCGAGATCGCCGATGCTGTTATCGGACAGGCTGACTTCTCGAAGCACGTCGTTCTGCCGCAGAATATCAGCCACGGTTATCGCGCAGCTGTTGACTAAGCTGACACCGACGAGTTTTATAGACTTAAGTCCACGGTTCACCCTCAGCGCCTCGAAGCCGTCCCAAAGGATGTGATTCGGTTCGTCGTACGAGTAAATCAGCACCAGCTCCTCCAAGGTAGCGTTTTCCTTCAGGGATTTGAGCAGCGTTCCAACCGCGTCCTTTTCCAACCATTCTATGGTAAGCTTTCGCAGCGTTCTGTTACGCTTTAACGCGTCGGACAAGATAGCAGCGCTGAATAGTGGCAACCTCTTGTTACACCTCACTTCTAGCTCGCTCAAGGAGGTAGACCATCCAACGGCGCGGAACAACCTTCTCGCGATCTTGCTCGACGCTCCGTTCGAAATAACGAGACGACGCAAGCTTCCTTTCCCGACCGCCTCGGCGATTCCTCCCAACGACACAATGGTAGGCGTAAGCTCGTTGATGTCCAAGGCATCGAGTGCTAGAGACAGCTTTCCTACAGTGGAAGAAAGGATAATCATAGCTCGCGTTTCGCGCCACACACCTCTCACGTCCTTGGGGTGAAGCCGAACCTCTTCGAGTCCTTTGTTCTGCCGCAGAGCTGTGCAAAGCAGCGCGGGGAAATTGCAGAACAATACTGCCGCGTCACCCAAGTCCAGACGCGTAACACACCGATGCTCTCTCAGGAGCCAATACACTAACGTAACGCTCTCGAGGAGGGTGCTTTCGGATTTTTCGTATTCTGTGTAAACGTCCGGGAAAGTGCCCAGCGCGAACTTGCCGGGAGCATGTTCGAAGACGTGCATCCCGACGTCGCGCAACGCTTCGTTCAGTGAGCGCAGGTGAAACGTTATCCAGCACCGGCTCGCGTTCTCCGCAGTTTTGCCACACGGCTTGTCGAGGTCTACGCCGCAGGCTTTACACTTCAGGGAAATGCTCTTGATCCTAGCGAAGAGTCGCGTGTAATCCACGCAGGGGATTTCCCCTTTGATGTCACCGAGAAAGCTGGCCCGCGACTCCATGCTGCCGATCTTTTTCTGTAACGAGAACGCAAAATGCCCTAATTAGTCGTAATCGAAGATCCAGTGCCGAAATACGTTCATGCCATTCATGGCAGAGCGTAACATTCACACAACCGCCATCAGATAATCGTTCATACATCCTGCATGCTGCGTAAGTGATGACGACGTTACGAAGGAGAGAGCAGGCGAGTTTTATGCGCTTATGACATCAGATTGTAAATTTTATGCCGTATGCAGTGTAATCGGGCTCGGCTCCCGCGTTTACTGGAGCACTGTTCTCAGATAGGCAACCTGTCTCTTTTTTTTTTTTAGTATGTCTAGAAAGTGTCTTCCCTTTGGGTTTCGTCTTTTGACCTAGGTTCATCTTTACGGATCAAATGTTATGTAGTCCCGAAAACGTACGGTTGAGTTGATGGGAGAGGTTCGATTTTGCCACGTGTCATTCGCTCTTTCGTCTTTTCTGGCTGCTGAAGTCTCCTCCCATAATAAGCGTAACTTAATTCCGAAGCATCATAGGGGAAGTTATGTTTCGGCGCCAGTTTTTCGGTTAGAACTCAATAAAGAATTTTAGAGCTAAATTAAAATATGGGGAATAATATTTAGTGACGTAAAGTAGGACACACAAACTAATAAAAGTAAAATCAAAACGAAACATACAACAGAACACCCCTCAGGAAAAAGCCTTGTGCAAGACCCATCGTACTTGCTCGTATTCTGTCAATGCCACTGTTGGTTACTATTGGCTATCCGGTGTTAAACAACGCAATTATTACACGCGTACTACTACGCATCTGCTTCACACCGTTAAATACTTCACACACAACGACAGTTCCTATGAGGGAAATTCGCCCAAAACTCCTTGCAATTGTGAAAGCGTATTTCGTTTATAAGCGCAATTATATATTTCACTGATGTCCCTTTAGTGACATCACATTACGTAAACTAACAATAACTAGTATAAAGACAGCATCGCAACTTGTATGTCTATGAAGGCACGCAAGACGCTGTTTGGTCATCTCGGTATTTGAAACGCGCGCCGCGCCGACTATGCGGCAGCCGCATCGACGCAACAACAACGCCACGGCACTCCCGTCCCGAGATTCGTGCGGCACGTTGTTTCGAGGGCGATAAGCGTGCGGCAAGCGATACAGAAAAGCTCGCATATGGCAAGATTCGATAGGTTGTACATCTGTAACGGCCCTAGTAACCGTCTTAGATGGTGCCGAGCCGTGGAAGTTTCTTACCAGCGTTAGCATTTGCGCGAACGGGCCGGAATGGTGACGAAAACACACACGCTCCTCCCAGCCATCGGAAGACGTAAACACACTTGCAAGCTGACACTAGCGTCGTCTTGGTCAAAGAGGTTGGTAGAGTAAGAATCAGTATTTACCGACAACGCAGTGACCAGTAATCGGTGACGAGCAAGCACTTTCCAGAGCCAGGGTAAACAGCGGCAGGCCAAGCACGATAAACACAGCTCACTTGGCCGCCGCTTTTGGTCCCGACGTGAAGCGGACAGTTGCACACGGAAAAACAGATACCGATGTACGCGACTTCATTAATGTACATTCGTTCGCACACGGGATTCACCACGCTGCATCATAAGACGGCCTCGTACTGTCGTACAGCACCGCAGTTTGGAAACAGCGATGAATCAGTGGGAAAAGAGACAGTGCTCCCGCATGGGCGAAGGGGGTGTGAGCAGGCTGCTCAGAGCAGGTGATGCAGTGTCGCCATCTCGCGTTCGAGAGGCAAAGCAGCCGCCGAAGCAACTTGGCTTCCGAGATGGGCACATAATATATGGAACTTGTGCACATTTTCGTAGCGGTTCCGTCTCCTCAAACGCTGACGCCGTGAAAAGACTTGGCAGCAACGAGATTACAGTAATGACATCAAAATAATTAAATTACTTTTTGCTGTTGCGAGTAAAGTCCAGAAAAATACTCATTACCTTCCCAATTTTCACTAAAATATTGCATGTCCGCTTCACTTAGGACATAAAAAATTGACAGCAAAAAGAAAAAAAATAACAAAGGCAAGGTAATCTCAGTGCCACACCTCAAGCGAGGGAGGTTTAACAAATATGTATGAGATTTCATCGTAAATTTGCTCTAAATAACGCGTATATGAGTTAGTGCACGAATGATGAAATTTTGTAAATTTCAAGGTAATGTCATTACTTTAAAAACTAATAGTAATGGAATGTCATTACTTTCATGTAGCTGTATTTTGTATTGTCACTTATTCACATTAATGAAAAATATTAAAAGTACTTAGTAATGCAATTTAACTACTTTTTAGGAGTCATTTTGCTATCTCTGGCCGTGAACGTCCAATAATGAACGCTCCGCGCCGTTGGCCTTTCAGGCTATGTATCTTTCTCTAGCTGCTTATGTGTGGATGGCTACAGTATGTGTTTGCGGTAAAAGCTGTACAAACAGAAATAAGGAGCTTCAGACCGGCTAGCCGACATTTCGACAGGTGCACCTGTCCAGGGCCGCGCCATTACATGGAGAGAGAAGGGCGGGGGGGTTCCAGAACCCCTATTCCCACCTCCGAATTATAACGGTGATTTTTTTTTTGTCGTACTGAAACATTTAGACATCTTCGCAGCTGCCAAAACTTCGATTTCTTTTCAAACGAACTTATTAAGCCACCTAATTAAAAAAAATGATCTAATTATGCAAGTAAGCTGTTTTTTTCGTGTACTTGCTTATTTTTATCCAAGTTTTCGTCAGTTCTTTATTTACATCACTAACCTGTTTCCTCTATCTCTTCCCTCTTCATGAAAAGGTAGGCAGGCGTTGTGCCCCTGTAAGGGTGGCAGTTATCAGCCTGGATTTCCTCTGTGTCCTTGTGTATTTGTGTATGCATATCAAATAATCATAATAATAAAGCTGTGCGCTTCATTCATACGCGAAAATAAGCCAGTATAAATATTTCAGAATTGCGGCCGTTCTACACGCAAATCCCCGTGAAAAACATTCCTAGGTACGGCCATGAACCTTCCTGTCCAAGGCATAGCCGCCCATGGCCGGCTAGATTAAAAAAGTCCGTGATTTGCGTCACAGGGGGGCCAAAGTCGAAGACCGGAGTCAAGTTGATGACAACTTTCATTTGACAATTGCATTAATAAATGATGTTCACAGTGTCAAGGCGGAATGTGCCGATGTGAGTCACCTGACACTGGCGTAGCAAGTGAGGGAGGAGCGGGTTCAACCCCCCAAACTAAATCTTTCGATTTTGCATGTGTATATACACACGTACACTACAAACACAGGTACGAACATGCACAAAGGTAATTTAACGCCCCCTGCCCCCCTACAAAAATTCCTGGATACGCCGCTACTACTTGACTAGGCCCCTATAGCACCATGTTTCCCTTGTACACATACATGTAGGGAGTAACGCTATCGGGAACTTGTACAGTAACGACATTATATAAATCAAAGTCCACCATAAGATAATGTAGGTTTTGCGACGAGACAATTAGATATGCAGGAAGATCATACAGTAAATCCTTTAAATAGCATATTTCGCAAGGGCACCAGCTCAAGATGGAGCACACATGTGCGCTGGAAAACATGGTGTGTTCCTTAAGGACCTTGCAACTTCGTTTGCAAGCTGGAAAATTTTCGCTGCGTCAACTGACCTTGAGCGCATACATAGCACGGATACATTTACTAGTTGGATTGGCAGAATCCTCGCAAAACGTTTTGATCGCGCGAAGCACGCAGGCGTACTTGCACACATGAAACGTGTGACGTGCATACGCCGCGCAAACATGCTTTCCGCTTTTGGCATAACAGGTGTTGAAACAATAATCCGACGTCAACAGGAAACGCTTTTGTGGTCGTCGACCAGAACATTGCGCAAGCAGGTTTCTGGATACTTGTAGCACGCTTATTTATTTCGGGACATTGTTCAAATGTTAGCATTCCTTCAGGTCCTTTTTTAAAATTCATGTTTAATTAAATTACATCACGCGACGTTTCTAGAATCCACAAGTACCAACCAGTCATGGGCACGTTACCAGTAAAAAGTAACAGTGTTACAGTTACAGTTACCTAAGCCAAAAAAGTAACTCTGTTACAGTTACAGTTACAATGTTTCCGAAAGTAACTTGTTACAGTTACAGTTACTGTGCAAAAGTAACGTCGTTACTTTTCCGTTACTGTATAAAATAATAGATCACAAATCAAATTATAGAATTTATTTAATAAGGGTTGCACGTCGTAAAACCCTAGACGAAGGAAACATAAAAGGGGGCCCAACACCAGCAATCACTTTGAACGCCTCTTACTTGAAGTGGAAAACGTGGTTGATGACTGGAACGACGGCAGTATATTCTAAGGCGTTTATTAACTATACCCAGAAGCGCATGCGAAGAGCAGCGGGGAGTGCATCACGAGTGGTTACAACGTCTATTGTGTCTGCTCCATATGTTTAAGGTGTGTCAGACTCTGTTCGGAGAGCTTCGGGTCCGCTGGGCATACAAACCGTTTTTAAGTCCCGTTATTATACCTTGGAACATGACAACGTGTGTTCAGGAAATCCTAAGACTGCACACCTGCGGATGATCATGGCGGTATCTAAAAGTGCGATGCGGGGATCGGCGAAACGGGCAGGAAATGATCAACGAGGCCTAAAGAACTCAAGCGGAATGTCGCTAAAGCAACCCATGCAACGCGTTCTAAGACCGAGCTTGTTGAGCACTGCTGGATGACAGGTCATAGCTTTGACCTAAACAATGCGACGACGCCGGTTTGTGAACGAAGGTGGGGGAAAAGCAACTCCTGGAATCGTGGTTCATTCGCCGCGGCTTGCAAAAACAGCCGCTGCCCCCCACTGGACATTTACAAGGACATGTGTTACTAGTGGACTGGTTGACCTCGGCTCATTTTGTTTTCTTTTTTAGGATGTCACCTGCATTGGGGGTGAAACGTCTGTCATTTTGTTAGTAATTGTTGCATTAAGTCGGAGTAAACATTTTACAACCAGTTATAAAGAAGTTTTACAATATCGCTTCGCTAGTTCACGGAATTTCTGGCCTTAGCCGTTTCGCGTTCTGCTGTTTTCTAGCCACCTGTCAAACACGATTAGCTCGGAGCCTCAGACGAGGGAGACTATAAACATGACATCCTAATGCTCCTCCACCTGTACACCAAGAACATAGCTAGATGCTCAAGTGACGAAAAGGATATATACGTTGAAAAAAAAAACCGGACGCGAACTTAGCAGGCTGTTCAGTTGAACTACGATTGATTTACATGTTGCGTTAATGACAGACCTCCAACCTCGGTCTTCTGCAGGGAAGATACGCTTAGTCACCTCCTCTCCTAAACTGCGAAGGGAGCCCTATTCTGGAAAGTTGAGGGGTGGAGAGGATATATGGTAAACAAGAAAGTTCGAAAAAGTGTTGCTGTTGGATAATTTTTCATAAAGACAGAAGTAACTGTAACGGTATTTTCCGTTACAGTTACTGCGAAAAAAGTAACAGTGTTACAGTTACAAGTTCCTCTAACTTAAAAGTAACTAGTTACAGTTACAAGTTACTGAAAAAAGTAACTAGTTACCGGTAACGCGTTACTAGTAACTAGTTACTGCCCAAGACTGGTACCAACCACAGTGGTCTGTAGAGGTTATGGTGCTCGACTGCTGAAACGCAGGTCGCGGGATCTAATCCCGGCCGCGGCAAGCGCATTTTCGATGGAGGCGAAAATGGTCGAGGCCCGTGTACTTAGATTTAGGTGCAGGTTAAAAAACCCCAGGCGGTCGCAATTTCCGGAGCCCTCTACTACAGCGTCCCTCGCAATAATATCATGGTGTGGAACGTTAAAGCCAACAACTATTATTATTATTAAAATCCACAACAACGTCGTGGTTTAATATGGGCGCCGGGTTTACTATATAAAAGATCATTATATAAGGAAACGAAAGCGGCTTGCATGCGTCCCCTAATCTAAAATCTAAAACTTTCTAATAGAGAGTTTTAAGATTTTCGATCCTAGAACGAACATCTTAAGTACATGAGAGTCACTGTATTCCGCCCCCATCGAAATTCCAAAAATAACTGAATACATGGGTGAGTTGGGAATTTATAAGTTGGCAGTCGGTCAACCGTAACAAATTGCTCGAGTGCGGTAAAGGAGTTGCAAGCTTAAAAGATCCATTTGCCACTCGGGAAGTGGTACATCGGCCCGACTGGCAGATACGTCAATAACCGCCAAACGGATCACGGAGCTTCATGAAATGGGCAACCCTCTTCTAACATTTCATTGCAATACAGCGACTGCATGTGAAAGCCGCTACTCTCTGACAGCAAAGTTTTACGAAGACCACAGGACAAGACTACGCGGGAGATTACCGAAGTGTTATACAATCAGGAGTCTGGTGACACGTCTGTTGCGAGGCCTTCTGCGTCACCACGTGAATCTGAAACATTCTGTCACGAATCTTTAGATGGTGGATTGTTGTTATGCTCATATAGACAAATTTGCGTAAGACGCACGGGCGTCGCCACCTTGGCCTGTTAAACGAACGTTTTCTTATTTTAGCAGTAAGGCTAATTAAAGCTATCGGTAACTTGTGCTCCATCGTGCAAAACTCCTCAGGTGTGTATGCGCCACTGGAATTGGTTAAGCCCCACTACGGTGTACAGCAGGTGCGAGCGTTAAACGAAAACTCTGCTCGGCGAAGTTGAGCACCTGAAACACTTGAAAGAGAAATAATAATAATAATAATAATAATAATAATAATAATAATAATAATAATAATAATAATAATAATAATAATAATAATAATAATAATAATAATAATAATAATAATATCATATCTGGGGTTTAACGTCCAAAAATCACGATATGATTGTGAGGGACGCGTAGTTGAGGGCTCCGAAAATTTCGACCACCTGGGTTTCTTTAAAGGGGTGCTGACACCTTTTTTCGAAGGCGAGTTTACTCTGCCATACAAATCTGCTGTATGCAGAGACGGTTCTGAGCAAGTGTGAAGCTCAGCGAATGTTGATAAGATATTTTATTTTGATATTAAAGTCAGTTTTTTCATGGTGCACCTACTGACATCGACACTAGCTTGACGTCAGGCTACAGTACAAATTCTGGTTACTTCATGCAGCAGTATGGCTAGTTGTGATGACGTTACGTACTAAAACTTCCAAGATGGCCGCTTGTGCGTCATCAAAACTTTCAAGATGGCCGCTTGTACGTCACCAACGGAGCCACGGTGCGGAGCGGCCGTGTAAACGTCACTGTATATTGTGCTAGCACGTGACGAGAAACTCATACCGTGTTGTGACGTCAGGGTACAGTAGGAACCGAAACTAGCTTATAAAAACATACAGTAATTACTTTTTCAGGACACATTCGTGCTTAGCCTTACGTTTTCTAGGCTCTTGAGGGCTTGACCTTTCATTCGACGCAAAAAAAGGACAACTGAAAATATTCATGTCAGTACCCCTTTAACGTGCACCTAAATCTAAGTACACAGGCCTCAGACATTTTCGCCTCCATCGAAAATTCAGCCGCCGCGGCCGGGATTCGATACGGCGACCTTCGCGTAGAGAGAGAAAGAAAGAGAGAAAAAGATAGAGGAATAAAGCGATATAAAGAAAAAGAAAAATAGAGAGAAATAAAGAGACTGAAGACATACTAAGATAGAAAGACCGAGAAAGACATAGAGAAAGCAAGAGATAGAAAGAAACACGCACGAAAAAGAGGCAGAAAAAAAAGAGAGCAAGACAGAAAGAGAAGAAAGAAAGAAAAAATAAAGAGAAACAAGGAAGCCCACCCAGTTGAGCTCTTCATCAGTCTTGGCAACATACTGCGAAGCTGCCGTAATTCTTGCGTATCGTGACGTGCAATAATGTCTTGAAACATCGCATGCAACAACTTTTACCGTATATAGCACTGTTCATTTAGTTGTTAAAGATACAAAACGGCGAAATTAATAGCCCAATGTGGCGCTACCGAAACCAATCCGTCAAAGAGTCTATGTTTTGTTTCCCAGTTAATAAACTCGGTTGTTAATTGCACCCGTCGCGGACACATCTTCTCATCCCTTGTTTCTTGCACCCTTCAACTTGAAATACGAAAAAAAATGAATTATTTGATCCGAGCCCTAAAAAGTTTGAGACATTCGATAAAGAAATTTACATGCCTGAAAAAAAAGTGAACGTGATAGAACATTGCGATTTTTTTCTTTTTTTTTTTGTAGGCTGTACGTGTGCGACGGAACACCGTCCGCGTGTATGCTGACCCTGTTAAGAGTGGCCTTTCCATTAGCTTATGCCGTTAAATTCAACGGTGACAAGTCTCGTTTTTCAAAAATAAAACAGCAATAATGCCGCAACCAAATCACGTTTAAAAAAGGTACATATAAATATGTGCTCGCCACCTGTTCCATCCGCTGCACCGAGGCAGCGGATGGAACAGGGGATGGAGCAGAGCAGTTCATCGTGTTCGTCGCAACGATATGCCATGCCGTGCAACGCAGAGTGAAGAACGGTGATGGAAGGCTACGGAGAATCGGTGAGTAAAGACAAGCTTGTTGCGGGTACACTAGAGAGAGAAAGAATGAATACAGGAAAGGCAGGGAGGCTAACTAGACTACGTTGAGTTTGCTACCCTGCACATGGGGAAGGGAATAATGGGACAAAAGAGAGAGAGAGAGGAGGAGTCACACTGCACAACACGCACACAACGGGGCGTGTCACAAGCGGTCGCTCAATTCTGTTGCCTTCAAGAAGTGCAGGAGGGCTCGCGGGGACTTCTGGGATGGTGTGCTCTTCAACCGAATGGAGACTACCCTAGCGACAATGTTAAGTAATAAATGTATGCTTTCGTTCATAGCTGCGCCAGTTTTCGCTGCACAAAATAAATAGATATTTTTTTTCATCTTCCTTCGTTATTTGAGCGAGATTTTTTTATTATTAAAAATATATTAAAGAATGGAAGGATGCATTCAATTCCCGCTTCTTTTGGGCTTCTTCGCGAATGTCGAGCCGCTTTTTTTTTTACTTCTTTCATGATGATTATTCGCTTGTTAGCTCGGTAGCATATCGAAACTCTGGTGTGCTGTGAGCCCAGGCTTCCAATATATTTCCTTTAGTCCGATCATCAAATCTGGAGAGTCCGGCGATGTTGCTCAATTTGTGCACAGAGGCACAAGAGGCGATCGAAAGTCTCTACACAGCTGCAGTTTTCGCACATAGATGAATCCGCCATACCAATACGACAGCTAAATGAGTTGGTGAATAATACACCGACCCACAGCCGACACAGCATTGTAAAGTCGCGTCGATAAATCTTTGTTGGCAGTTGTGGCTGTAGCAATAAATCAAGGTTCTCTAAGCGACGATTGGCGTTTAGCGCAGAATTCCAGCGGGTTGGAGTGGCATTATACGCGATGTGGTGAAGTTCTCTTGCAGCCTCTACTTTTGACACGGGTACGAGCAGTGTGGGCGCTCCATCGTGGGCACATCGGGCAGCGTCGTCGGCGAGGTGGTTATTACTGATGCCACCATGTCCTGGCCGCCATTATAAAACTATGTCCTTGATTAATGACGGGCTGATAAACTTCGTTGATATGGGACACCAACTGATGGTAGTTTCCACGTGATTGTAGTTCATCGCGGAATAACAACCAGCCCAACAAGGTTAGAACACGGACAGTAAGAAGGAAAGTACCCATTGCTCAACTCACAACTAAATCACTCTACTAGATGAAGAGTACAGTTATCTGTTAGACAGGACATGATTCATGTTGTTTTGCACACATGCGCAGAGTTTTGGTGACTCATTGTTATCTATATATAATCTTTCTTTTTTCAAAAATAAATTGTGTGTCCTTTTCTTCTTACTGTCCGTATCCTAACCTTCTTGCGCTGTTAATTATTCCACACTGAACATTCACCGACTAGCCCAACTCGCGATGCTGCTTCAGGATGGTGGTTCCCCGTGAAAGAGGTTTAGCTGGAGTAATCAAGCACTGCTAAGCTAGACAAGACACGTTCGCTGCGGAGGTGGGAAAACGCGGTAGAATTCATTAAGAAAGTTTACGCGCAAGTTAAATTATCATCGACCCACCGGCTTTGCTAGTGATATGTTCACCATTGCGATTGGCTGACACTTTCTCTTACGACAATTTTGAAACATAAGAAGGTTCTCGCGAAAACGGGCCCTGGCGGATTGCGTACGACACGTGTCAAAGAAAACGTTAAGAATAAAATATTAAGTGCGAAATCCTTCGAAAACTCCAGCGTCGACAACACGAACTCTACCAAAAATACGTCACATGACATACTCAATTACGTCATTGGACAGCATCGTCACTTGGTCATGGACCAATCCTGGAGGTAGTGCAACTTACTCAAGGTGCAAAAAGATGTGTTGCTGAAGGAACATCTATCTACGATCACGACAGTCCCGCAGCCAAGGGGGCTCTAGCCCCCCCCCCCCTGAAATTTTGGTGAAATAGGTGTTTTTACTAAAAATAAATAATGAAAACAGGTGTTTTTCCCATATAGTCAAGGTCTTCAGCAAGTGCCCCCCCCCCCTGAAATTTTGGTGAAATAGGTGTTTTTACTAAAAATAAATAATGAAAACAGGTGTTTTTCCCATATAGTCAAGGTCTTCAGCAAGTGCCCCCCCCCCCCCCCCCCCGCCGAAAAATATTCCTGGCTACGGGCATGGAACACGAGCATTAAGTTGTAGCCATTACTGCTTCATCAGAGAGGGCGACTAGCATGAAAAAAACATAGCTGATCCCTCTGTCATAGGAATCAGTATAACACGAAAGTAAAACGTGTCTTCACAGACGTAGTTGAGCGTTTGTTGTGCATTGTTTCGCCCCGAGGGCGAAGGAATGAATGCTATAGCAACAAGTTGCAATATCACGCGAAGAACGGCAAGCAGCTCGAAACTTGCAACGCGCTGCTCAAGCAGAAAGGACGCACGTTATGAACATAGACAGGATGAGCGCGAACTAACAACTGTCACAGCTCGACAGTTAAAGCGCGCTTGTCAAATACAAAGGAGGACGCACGAAACAAAAGCACAAGCATACACAGAATGAGCGCGAACTGTCGCAGCTGTAACTTATTTGTTTGTGAGCAGCGTGCTCCTTTCGCAAAAGCGGCCGCTGCGGTGAGCGAAGTGATTCGTGCTCTCTCTAAGTGCAATGCAATCTTGCGGTGAGAGCGCAAGACGTACAAGATAAGCGCGCGCGCACGAGCGACCACGCCCTGTAGAGACGCGCGCTCATTAAACGCGTGGGGCGACGACCTTTAAAGCGCGCTCTTCGAGCCCTTCGCGCCATCTCGCCAGTGATAACGAAAACACGCTGATGTACCACCGATCTCTGAGTACCGCCACCGGCAAATGGTGCGTATAAATAGCACGCCGTTAGTATGACGAAGAACATGCCGTCTGTGGCGGAGTCGTTTCGCGCTGCGCGCTGGGGATCGAGGGGTCGTAAGTTTGACTACCAGTGACAGAACTTTTTCTTCTAGTTTTTCCTTGCCATATGTTAGTCTTTATATTTTACAACGTCATATCCGTCACGGAAATGCGTCAGTGGAGCCGTGGTGGACCCCGGCATAAAACACTTTCGTGTTAAAAATATTCAGGAGCCCTTCCCCTATCGCGAAAATGGAGGGATGCGAAGCTTGGCGTGTGCGTGCATAACATACTTTTCTTTTTTTGCTCTCTCTTTTCTTCTTTCGTTCTCTCTTTCTTTTTTCACTGTTTCTTTCTTTCGTTCAATATTTCTTCGTCTGAATTGAAACGAAGTCGGCGCAGCGCGCGAGGAACCCTTTCGTGCTCTTTCCCTCCCCGGAGGAAGCGAAACGGCTTTGATTGGTTGCGGGCGTAGCGTGAGGGCGTGCCTAGGCAGTTGGCATCGTGCCAAATGATTCATGTTCCGGCGCCGGCACCGGAACGTGAGGTCATGCGTTCCTATCTAAGCAACAATGAAATGTGGCAGCGTAAAATGACAACTGACCTCGAGAAAAAATCAGACTGCGTTATCAAAAATGGTTGCTCACCGACAAGCCCATGATCGAGAGACCATAATTTATTGGAAAACAGCGCATAGAAGTACGGATGCGACCGGCTCACCCTTAAGGGCTCCATTCTGCGCCGGGTTTCTCGCGTACGACAGCGCCGCCACCGAAATCTGTAAAACCCATAACAAGTGTCACTTGAAAAATCTGTAACTCATAAGAAGTGTCACTTGGAAAATCTGTAGCTCCTAACAAGTGTCACTTGAAAAATCTGTAACTAATAACAAGTGTCATTTGAAAAAGACAGAGAAGAGATACAGGAGCGCCATGTCTGTCTGTCTGTCTCTTCGCTTCTCTCTCTCTCTCCTCTGTCTTTTGCCTGTCTTTTTTTTTTTCATGCTTTAGGCTTTGCGCCAGAAATAACATCTTTAGCAAGCATAGACACCAACTAGCCCAGGAACAAGTACTAGAGCACAGGTGTTTCTTATCACCCGGCTAGCTTTATCTCCCTATTGCTCTTTGCGTTGGAAACTAAATGAACAGAACTGCATGTGCGGATCCGTGCTCAGCATGTCTCGGCAAGTTAAACAACGGGACGTCACCTGAGCTGCACAGCCATGCGCGAATATTGATGAATCATGAAAATACGCATTTTTTATTTGCTCACTCATTAGCTGATCTGCGCCGTTTTTAACGCCATGAGATGGTCCATCCGCGGAATCCTTATATTCACCAGTGACGTGTCCGCCATGTCAGGGATACTGTAACTGTATCGTGCGTGATAATTCACTCAACTAACGCCCATTCCTATGTCGTAGCGCAATGCGTTAACCTCACCTTATGCCAAAGTGTACGCAGCGGTCCACTGCTAAAGGGAACATCATAACGCGTGACGGCCACTTGGCGACAGCGTCGGCCGACGAAAGGAATGAGTTTCGCGCAGGTCCAGTGCGCACTTTGAGTGGTGCTCTTTCGTCGTCCGCTACCGACTCCGAATCGTCGCGAAGGCAACCGTCCATGCGAACCGTTCACGCGACAAAGGAGCACCACTCACTCAGGGGGCATTGCGCCTGGAATTATGGGTGATGACTGATGTGAGGGTGAGGAAAAGGAAGAGAGGAAAACGAGTACACAGAGAGCGAAACAAAGAGAAAGAAATGGAATTAAGAGAGAAAAAGATAGAGAGAGAAAAAAAATACAGAGAGAAATAGAAAGAAACAGGCACAGAAAAAAGATAGAAAGAAGAGAGAGCAAGCGTAGCCATGCTAGCATAATAAAGCAAGGGGTGGCAAAGGGAAGCGAGGGTGAGGAGGAGGGCCGCGCCAACAGCTCTGCTGCTTCACCAGTCTTCGCAATAATAGTGCGTAGCGGCCCCAATTTCTTTAGTCTATTCATGATATTTCTAATAAGCAAAACGTAGAACCGCGAACACGTTATTATTGTCCCCCCAGAACTTACATGCGTCCAAGTTGAGTTCACTAATGTTGCGTAACGCAATCCGCTTATGTAATAAGAGACCTCTCACGTTGTGCTTCGTTTTTCGTTTGCAGGCAGCCGTCACACGGCATGCAGCTGGAATCGCGTCGCTGATGCTAAAATTTGCCACGCTCGGATCACTGGTGCTGTTCGGCGCGCAACAGACGGCGCACAACAATTACCCTCAACTGTGTCGAGGTCCCTGCTTGACACTGCTCGACGTCGTCCACTTTGTGAGTTGAGTAACCGAGTGGTCGTATTCATTGCTGCTGTCGGGCCAAATGCGAAACAATTGAAAAGATAATTCAGGCCGACCGAACGACCGGTCCAAGCTTTATGAATAACTATTTCGTATATATATATATATATATATATATATATATATATATATATATATATATATATATATATATATATATATATATTTGTGTGTGTGTGTGTGTGTGTGTGCATATGTGATCACTGTACATATCATAGTCAAACCCGACAGCTGGAGTGGCAAGCCAGGCTTACACCTCCGAGTTAATCATTCGAAAAAATCTATCTATCTATCTATCTATCTATCTATCTATCTATCTATCTATCTATCTATCTATCTATCTATCTATCTATCTATCTATCTATCTATCTATCTATCTATCTATCTATCTATCTATCTATCTATCTATCTATCTATCTATCTATCTTGTATTGTTGTATTGTAACAATTCAATATGCCCTTCCTGTAAAGATCCCTAATGGGATCGACAGTATGAATAAATAATAATCTATCTATCTATCTATCTATCTATCTATCTATCTATCTATCTATCTATCTATCTATCTATCTATCTATCTATCTATCTATCTATCTATCTATCTATCTATCTATCTATCTATCTATCTATCTATCTATCTATCTATCTATCTATCTATCTATCTATCTATCTATCTATCTATCTATCTATCTATCTATCATCAAGGAAGCAAGCAAGCAGGCGTGCAACGTGCGAGCAACCAAGCAACCAAACAGCCTACCATCCAAAGGCTCGGAATTATTTCGAACGCACGTTAATAAATGGTTATAATTACCCCGCATATACATACAGAAGGAGGTCCTGCAGCTGCAAACTGAAATGGGACCTCCTGTGCATGACTGCAATTATTATTACAGACAATGGCAACCTGTAAAGGGAACAATAATAAAACCTATTAGCAGACATGGCATTAGTGAATAAAACAACAGTAAATCGTATCGAAAGTGCAAAGCTGTAGATTAATCAATACTAGTGAATAGTGTGACCACTTTCCTATACTAGGGAAATGCGGAACATGCTTAGCGCGTGGTAGAGGTTGGATTTAGACTGCACTGCGAGAAATTAAGTAAAAAATTTATTTTTAAGCTTCGGCGAGAAATATTCCCTCGCAATATTTTGTCATCTCTGGAGTAATTGATACAAGTATAAGCTCAAGCACAGATCTGAGCAAAAACAGGGTTTCTACCGAGTTGACTTTTATAAATTCCCTGAGTTTTCCAGGTTTTCCCTGAGTGTTTTTGCTAAAATTGCCTGAATGAAGCAGAAATCTGTTTTATGTCAAGATGGGTAGGGACCATATCGCTCGGTGATGTCACTCTCTAATACGCACGTTAGAAAATAAAAACGACTTAATCCCATTTGAATAGTACATAGAACAGTTAAACCTCAATAGAGCGAAGTTGGTAAAAGCGGAAACTCACTTCGTTAAACTGAAATTCGACCTTTCATGCAAGGCATAGTTACTGAAGGATTAACCTTAAACTGAAAATGCCACAAGAATGCTAGACTAATATGGTAGCATGAAAAAACTTTTTTTATTTTTTGCGCGAAAAAAAATCAATTTTTGACTAAAGTGCGTTGGCGGGCTAGTTGGTTGTTCATGCTCAGTTTCTACAGCGCGACTGGACGCGGACGGAGAAGGAACACGCAAACACACACACAGCGCTGACTTTCAACTGGAATGTTTATTTTTCATATGCACGTGACGCTTATATAGACACACGCGAGCAGGTGCACACAAAACAAGAAACAAAAGCAGGACCCAAACGCGCATGTTCTGCCGCAATCACAACCAGTTGCCACCAACCTAGAGTGACGGATCCAGATATCTCTTTTCCTTATCTGTTAGTGACAAGGATGGCATGCTGACACATGTATCATTCATTTTATCTATTTCATACGCTTCAATAATTTCTCTAGTCAATCGATCTCTTGCCCTGTTGAGAATACTAGTTTTATCAAAAATGGGAAAACAGCCATATCTTTGGCAGTGAATGGCAAGGTGTCCGGAAATAACTTTCGTGACATTGTACTTACGTTCGCGCAACCTTTGATTCACACAACGGGCCAATGTACACACGGGAACATGACAGCGGGACGGAATAAATAACGTCTTTAACGCAGGCAACAAACTTCTCGCTATGTTTAGTGGAACATTAAGCATTTTCTTTTTCTCTTTCGGCGTTCACTCGCCTGCAAAGGTCACTCTAGGTTGGTGGCAACTGGTTGTGATTGCGGCAGAACATGCGCGTTTGGGTCCTGCTTTTGTTTCTTGTTTTGTGTGCACCTGCTCGCGTGTGTCTATATAAGCGTCACGTGCATATGAAAAATAAACATTCCAGTTGAAAGTCAGCGCTGTGTGTGTGTTTGCGTGTTCCTTCTCCGTCCGCGTCCAGTCGCGCTGTAGAAACTGAGCAAATCAATTTTGTTGAGCCTGAGGTGCAGCAATCACAAATAGATGCCTTGCCAGAATGTCACATGTAAATACGAAACAAATGCGGGTTTAATGCACTGTGTAATTGCGCTTGTTCTGCTGCTGCGGGTTGTAGTCAAATCCTCGCGTGTTGCCCAGAGCAATGCAACGCCTTTACTACCATGTTGCCCAGCCGAACCATAAGAAAATCCTAGGGCCCTGGCCTACCCGGTCTTCAGCACGAGCCGCTCTGAAGGCGTTGTTGCGGTTTCTCCAAGCAACCAGACTAAATGTCAAACTGTGACTGATGGAAGAAAATGACTGATGGAAGAAAAATGACTGATGTTGCTGTGTAGTACTTGGACTGCTGTTATGACTTCGTTTTGTTTGTTTGTTTTTTATTGTTGTTGTAGTATTTTGTCGCGTGCTGTCGTCACAAACTCTTCTTCTTCTTCTCTTTCATTCTTTTACATCCCCTTTCCCCTCCCCACGTGCAGGGTAGCAAACCGGAGACTGCTTCTGGTTAACCTCCCTGTCTTTCCTTTCTCCCTCTTCTCTCTCTCTTTGCTCTCCACGAACGCAAAACATCGAAAACCATCCCACGTTAGAAAAAAAGAGTCACAGTTTCACCACGAGAGCAAGATAGTAAATCCGATAGCAACAAAGAGGAATTTTATATGAATATAGGCTAGCAGCTCGCTCCTTCAGGAAACGCAGCCGCTGCACTAAGAGAAGTACCCGATTCAGGTACCTAATGGGGGGACAAGATTCTCTTTACCCCTTTTGGGCGGTGGCAGGCAAAGCAACCTGAAAAAGTGGGCAAACTCAACAGGCAGCCCGAAAAAGGAGGTGGACGACAGGCACTGAAGGGAGGGGGCGGGGGCTGGCTTAAGGGGGGGGGGGGGGCGATCGCCGCTACGCCCCCCCCCCTTTGAAGAATCCGCCACTGCTATGGCTTCAACGGAAGTTTTGCAATTAGAGCACAACACCTACAAAGGTATGAGCCGTCTGCTGATCCCCACTAAAGATACCGCGGCGGACGCGACCACGCCCGCTGGTACAAAGTACCCACTTCCTGTCGAACACACGCAGCCTCCCCCCCCCCCCCCGCCCCCCACCTCCCCAACCCTCCGGCTCCTATCTCCACGTGCCCATCGCGCGAAGGAGACGGTCGGCTCGTTTCACCTCTTCTTAAGCCCCGTTCGTCGGCAGCGCTCGCGCGCTTTCACTCGCGCATGGAGCATACGACGCGCGGGGTGATGTAATCGCGATTTGGACTTGATAAGGAAGATCATGGCGAAGGCAAAAAATTCGTGTCGGAGTGTCTATATAATTGCTATCGCAAAAAAAGCAATATAGCTGTGGGCTAAGATCACATGAAAGCACGGCAACAGCCTGAATTACGGCACATCCGATTATGGTGGAAACGCTACTGTTTTTCGACATCGCGCGCCGAATCGAGCAAATGGGACCCGTGCTGGTGTCGCGAATTTCGGTCGCCGCTATGCCTTGGCTCTGAAAAGTTTTGTAATTCGGCTTTGTAGCAAACATCCACGTGGTGTGGCTGGTAATCGCGAGCTGCAGCCCCCCAAAATATCGGTCGACTGCCTAAAACTTGTTTCAGCAGTGCCCTCATCGGGAAAAAAAGAAAGAAAAAAGCTTTCAGTTGCTGTGAGTGGGCCCGTTAGTTACGTTAGCTCTCGCCTGGAAATTTATTCTATTCTTCACGCATCTTTGAAGCTCGGGATCAGAGCGAGTGAGCTCTCCGATAACAGCCAACAAGCGTCGTCTTTTTTCTCGCCGATCGGGATGGCTTGCCAGATACCAGCCTTGTCGAAGACATCCGCTTCCTGAACGATCGCTTGCAAGATAACTCAAGCTTGTTACATCTACTACTACCGCTTCTACAACTAATCATGCTTGTTACTTGACACGCGGCGATAACAAAAACACCATATCGGGCGCTAACGCACAGCACGCGCGAGAAAGAATACAGAACTACACCGCGTAGTGCGCCATTTCCCCGCAGCCGCCGCGGCCGTTTGATTTGAAAAATGCGTTCACAAAATATCGAGCCAACGCTACCGCGACTTTCGTTGCCTTTCAATAAAATTACTGTGGATTTTCCCTGATGGAAGCACAATTTCCCTGAGTTTTCCCTGAGAATTTCCAGACTACCCAAAATCCCTGAGAATTCCCGGTTTTCCCGGTTTTCCGGGTCGGTAGACACCCTGAAAATATATTATACATCCCTATAATATGTGCTCCGACACAGAACAAAGTTATTATTATCAGCACAAAAATTCGGCAACTTCAAAAACAGTTACTGACAAAACTCGGAGGACGCCTGAGCTTCGCCTTCAACAGTAGAAGGCGATAGCCTAACCGGGCCCCGTGCGCATTGCCTTCAGCCATACCGCAAGAAAAGGAACGGCTGTGCGCGTGCAAATTGGCCATTTCAAACTATCCTAGAATTCCTTGTGCAAGTGCAGTTGCGAAGAGCCCCCTAAGCCAAAATTCTTCATTTTGCTAATTGGCAAAGATACCCATTACACGTCCATAAGGTACCACGCGGACCTGCGCAGATGCTCACTTTGTAATGGGTTGAACAATTCACGTGTTTTCACGCCTGGTGCTGGTCTGCGATTATGTCACGCAATATTACATGCGTTAAGGAAACTCCTGCCACGACATGACATTCTTATAGAGTATTTTTACGCAGGAGTTTCAAGCACTGGCGCGACTCCGTGGTAGAACATCTGCTTGACACTCAGAAGGCCTGGGTTCGACTCTCACTCAGACCTAAGTTCTTTTTATTATTTATTAGGAGCGAAGCTCCTTAGGCCCGCACCCCGCCGTTGAAGCTCCCTTCTCTCAAGCATCGGTTTGGTTTGCAGTGGCCGGTGATTTAAGAGGAAATGTCTAGGCCTTGAACGGTTTGGTTGTAGCGCACCAGAAATTCGAGGTTAAAAGAAATAAGCTCTGTGCACAACTGGTTATAATGGTCGTCTTCACTTTCACCACCTTCATCGTGGATTGTGAAATGACAACCGCTTTGGCGCTTTGTCGAAGGTTGTAGCAAATGGTCTCCCCACCCGGCGCCGGCGCAAAAAGACAATGAAATGCTGCACGCGGCGTTCCGTCGCCGTCTTCGAAGCTCCCACATCTATGGCTCCCACCTGTCTCACTCTCCCTGCTCTGAGCGCACCGCACTCACTCGCTCAGTCGTTCCCGCCACCGAGCGCAGCACACGCTCTCCTCAGCCGCTCCCCACCCTATCGCCTTCATGAAAGCCAGCAGCGAGATCAGGCGCATAGTCGTTTGCGTCCCATTTCTGAGGAGCTTCGATCATCGGTTGTATTTATTTGTTTGCATCTATATCAAACTTTCGCTCACCGACAACGACGATTTTTCGCTCACAACCAACGACGCGAGGCCGACACCGGAATTTCTGCGAAACCAGCTCTTTAGCGCTATCGCATTAAAATCTTTGTGGCTTATTTTTCACGCATTGCGGACAAAGAGCCTGATAAGTACGCGATGCCGCTTGTTTGGCTTTCTTGAAATCATATTTCTGCAGCTGGCGCCAGAAGCACCCGTCACCACCGTGAACAGCACGGCTGACTGATCTTTTACTGAGATCACAACAAGGGCCGTTTTTGGCGCCGTAGTTGTCCGCCGCCGGTGTCCGTAACCACTATCGCTCGAAATAAGAAAAAAATACCGGGGATGCAACGAGGTTCGAACCTGGGCCCTCTGCGAGGGAGCCCAGTGTTCTACCCCAGAGCCATGCCGGTGCTTGAAAATGCTCTGCAAAATGACCTTTTACAGGCTTGATGTCCAGAAGGAACCACTTTAACATATGTAATGTAGTGTGGTAGAAGAGTAAAATAACAACCAGGAGTCACACAACCCGGATTGCGCAACGAGAGCGTTGTTGAATGCTTCCAACCCATTACAAAGGGATCTGCCATTAATTCTTCATCGTTATCAGCCACAGCATCAACAAAGAGAACATGTCCTACAGGTATATAGCGCGTACCACGGTTCTCCGCAGAATAACGAAAAATTGCATATGGCTGCTTCCTTCCCTTCTTCCCAAAAATTATGACGATTTATAGCGTAGTTGGTTCCTCGCAGTGCACTTCTATTGGTTGCCAAGGATGACCATAAGGCTCCCATGATACATTTCCTCAGGGTCTCAATAAAGTTAATTCCCTCTCTCTCTCAATCTTTCTCACGTTAACGTATGTTATAAAGCGTGGTGGGAGAGTTCAATAACGACCAGGCGTCACACAATGCGAATTACGTAACAACTTGGTCTTTTAAAGCTCCCAACCCAATACAAAGGGCTCAGCCATAATTCTTCAACGTCATCAAAGAGAGAGAGATAAAAGCGAAGGAAAGGCAGGGAGGTTAACCAGGTTGCACCCGGTTTGCTACCCTACACGGGCAGGGGTGTAGCCAGGGGGGGGGGGGGGGCTTATGGGGCTTCAGCCCCCCCCGAAATTTTTCGGGCTCTCATACACCACCAACCAGCGGCGTCACCCGGGTGGTGGTATTTATTGGGCTTCAGCCTGATTATCATTTATTTAATTATTTATCTTTTTATGACCCTCAAAATGTTAGCAGAAGCAAGTTTGATATCGGGCTCTACACAGATGGCTCAAAAGTGGATGATGACACAAAACATCAACTGCTAGCTTCTCCTTGGATTCCTCCGCCATGCTATATGTTTAAGTCTATGAACGATTTTAAGCAGAAACGAATGTTTACGTGGCTTGGCTAGACAGGTACCGATGGCTTAGCTTCTCAGCGCTTCAAGAGGGTGCGTTTTGCCGAGTGTGTGTCCTTTTTAGCAGAAGTGAGATTGGCAAGGGCCAACATGCGCGCACTAAGGCCCTCGTATCCAAGCCATTTCAAAAGTGGAAGCACGCCCTCGAAGTCTTCGGTGCACATGAAGTCACTAAATATCACACTGACGCTCATCTGGTAGCCGATAGTTTTCTTCAAACCTTCTCAGGATGTGTGCCCAGTGTTGTTGATCAGCTGGACCATGGCAGGCAAATTCAAGTAAGAGAGATCCGAAGGAAGTTACAGCCTATTGTTGAGACAGTTCTCTTTTGCGGGTGGCAAGGTGTGGCTCTCCGTGGACATAGAGACAGTGGTCCCATGGATTCAAGCACAGCCTCCTCTACAAATACAGGCAACTTCAAAGAGCTGCTTCGCATGCGCGCGGATTGTGGCGACACAGATAAAAAAAAGCATTTGGAAAGTTGCCCAAATAAGGTCTCATATTTTAGTTTATATGTACAAAACCACGTTATAGAAATCTCTGCTGCAATCATCAAGGAAAGCCTAGTCGCAAAAGTAAACGCTGCAGGCGGCTTCTCCGTACTTGCTGATGAAACGACGGATGTTGCGGGTATCGAGCGGCTTACTGTTTGTGCAAGGTACCTTAATAAGGATGCGAACGGAATCGAAGAAGTGTTCTTAGGTTTGTGCCAATTCACGACCAAATGGCCGGGCCCTGGCCGACACCATCATAAGGCTCCTTATAGAAATGGGAATTAACATGCAGCATCTCCGTGGTCAAGGCTACGGTGGTGCAAGTTCGATGGCCGACAAAAGGAATGGTGTTCAAGCTGCTGTCCGTGAGAAATATCCAGCCGCACTCTATGTACTCACTGCGCGTGTCACTCCCTTTATCTAGCTGTGTGTGCAGCATGCTCCATCACAGACATTCGAAACTGCTTTGGGACTCTGAAGGCGACGTCAGCCTTTTTCCGTAAATCTTCTAGCCGCTCACACGTTTTGCGAAAAGTGATAAGTTTGAGCTGTCCTGAGCCTACAAGGCAGCGCCTTTTGGGACTATACGAAACGCGCTGGGCCGAGAAGCACGATGCAGTGCTTTCATTTGTAAGCCTCTGAGCCGTTGATCGCAGCACTAGAGGAGATAAAGTTTAACGGAAATGGCGAAAGTCCAGTGCAGGCAAACAGTCTAATGTTGGCACTCTTTTCACCAGGGTTCCTTGTAAGCCTGCATGTGACGGAACACGTGTTAGCACTGACTTCGCCCATGTCAAAGAAGCTGCAGACGAGGAGTATCGACATGAGCGCTGCCATTGACGACATAGAAGTGATACAGCAGACAATTGAAAGTGACCGCAAGAACACGAATGTTTCTTTCTCAAAAAACATGGCTGATCCCTCCGTCATAGGAATCGGTAAAACACGAAAGTCAAACGTGTCTTCACAGAAGTAGTGCTTATTGTGTAGTGATATATGAGAGCTTGTACAATGTCTATTCGTGTTTGGCAGCTATAGCACCGTTTGACGTGGATGCACCCATGTTGACAGCATGTCTCTATCGCGACGACTAACGGCCATGATCATTATTAAACCGTTGTGGTAGCTGACGGTGTGAACATATATTTGGACACAGCGAATCGTGAATCCCGCGTAAGGATGATATCAACAAGCTCATAATCAACACTGGTACCCGGTATGCGCTTCTTCAAAGCGTCGTCAATTAAGGAGAGAAACGGCACGGTGTGCGCTTTCTAGTAATGGGTAGCCGACGCCTGTCCTCATGCATACATAACACACACTGCGCTTCAGCAACACGGGAGGTAGAGGTTCGTATCCTGAGCCGAAAACGCGTGCGTCCCGCTGGCCTCTGTCTGGCAGGCGCGGCTCTCGCTCCACCAAGGCACGACATTCGCCCGTCGAAATCGCGTCCTTTCTGCCACGCATATTGCAGCAGTTTTGTTAGTCGGTGCTCTCGCAATTGAAGCAGTCGGCCGCGGAGAAATCCCGTTGGTGCACGTGGAAACTGCACTACTCCGATGAGCCGACGCACGCTAATACGAAGCCAAAGGCAAAGAACGTAACTGCGTCAAGGGTGCCTCGGCGACGCCAGCGCGGCCAGTCTACTTCTCTGGTATCGAGACGCTTTAACCATTACCTCCGACATCGCTTGCAATCTCGGAGGAAGCTCTAGTAAGTGTCGATCGTAAAGCATTACTTCTTGTCACACCTCACAGACGGCGGCACCGCCCCGCTCCGCCTAGAGTCACTAGAAAATCAGAGTACCGCAAAGGTAGGCTGCACGCGGGCAACATTGGGCGGCGGCAGCCATGTCCCTTCCAGACCATCCGCCGCGTTGCTAGCGTGTGTTGTGAAGTGACCGATCTTTTAGCCTCAGTGTCGTGTTACGCTCGGCAGAACGGCATTATGTGTGTGTGTTTCTTCAAGAGGATATTAGAAGTGATTTCGAGTCATCGACAGGTATGGATCGACTGCGCGGTTAGCGGTGTAACTAATGAAACGTACGGCGAATGTTGCCATGTGCTCGCGAACTCTCTTCGTGGCTTCATCGGTCTCTTTTCGGGTCACGCCCGGGCGTGTTCGCTAGGTCCGGATCTGTAAACATAGTTGCATTAGCGCAGTGACATCGTGCGAGATGCCATTTACTTCGACATTTGGTGAATCTTGACTGTTTGCGCTAGCTTTGCAGTCGGTGTTCAGGTTCACTGCGCTCGAGAACGTTATCGAACAACATCGAGAACATTCAACATTGCGTCCTTCGACTGATCGCTGACGCATAGCTTGCTTGCGCGCCGTGCTTGCTGTTCAACTGGTTGATATGTGTAATGGAAGTTGTGTGCGTACGGTGATTGGAAGTTGTGCGCGACGTCTTGATTCGGAACGCCAGTAGCCGAACGGACGGGCGAATCGGCGTGCGGTAAGTAAGGTGCATCTTATCTTACGATACGTAGAAAATAGGCCATCAAAAATGATTGACATCACTACTTAATTGTTTCATTTCCTATTTCTTGTCTCCTTAATATTCCTAACGTTGCACTGAATTTGCAAATATTTTGCTGTGTTCCGACAAACAGCTCTTTTTTTGGCGTTGTCAGCGCGTAAACAGCTGGGGTTCGGTTTCGGCACTGCTGCACTTTTTTTTTTTCATAATGCACTCTTATTAAAACTTCCTCGGTACGGTGTTTTATGTTCTTTTGATCAGAAATAGAACATCCCGGAATTTTTAAAACGCATGCTACTGCATCACAGTCTGTATATAGACCTAGGGCTCGCATAAAATCGACTCTTTCAATGCGTGGGATCTGCTTTTTTTTTTTTTTTTGCTGTGACCATTTTTCACCAACTATACAGTATTTCAAGGGTGCGCTCGGAACAAGGCAGCATTAGCAGCATTTTTTTGCGACATATTTAAAAATACGCTTGATAACATTGCCTTATACCAAGTTTATCAACAGGGTTTCACGCTTCTGTTTTGTGCAATGCCAAAGATCATGCCACAATTGCTTTCAAGGTATACCAGTAAACAGTTATTATTTTAATAAATCTTCGATTTTGCTATCGTGCGTGACACGCTTATAACTCGGATAACATGCGTAATCTGTTCAACACATCGAGATATCAACAGCCGAGCAAATAGAAAGGTATGTAGTTTTCAATATCGCTGACCATAGCGAACCGAAAAGGTGAAGTATCCTGTCGCATAAGATCATTTCCAGCAAAGTTAGTGTAGTTCACTGCAAGAAGGATTGTTATTCGAGGGGGGAGAATTCGTTCAGGCCAACTATGCAGCCACCTAGAACGGCGCTTTTTGACATTCATTTTTCCCACACGGCGAACGAGATTCCCAGAGTAGCTCATCAGTAACGTTCGATTGATGGTGAGCTACTCTCTTCTGGCATCTGCATGCAGTGGCGTAGCCAGGGGTGGCACACCGGGCCCGTGCCCCCCCCCCCCCCCACCCCTAAAAAATGTCTGCTTACGCACCTGTCTGCATGACGCGTTTAAAAAAGTGACGAAGTACTTCTGGGGACCGTGGTACGGCTAAATGTCCGGCCACGCTCTGCATTGAACGCGCCTGCACCCAAAGCGCTTGGAAGGGATATGGCGGCGAGAGGTCACGTGATGCGAGTAAGCCAATCGCTACGGCGGCGGCGCGCGGAAAACAGATGCGATACTCTGAAATTTTTCCAGTGACTCTAGCTCCGCCCGCCGCGAAAGAGAATGTGTGAAAGATATAAGGCGCGTTCGCGCCGCACCTGGCATATCCCGAGTTAGCTTACTCGGTAGCGCGTCGGGCGCTTGCCGTCGCGGCCGCAACGTCGTGGGTTCGATTCCCAGCGGGGGGTACCTTTTCCTTGGTTTTTTAACGTCATATCCGTGACGGATGTACTTGGTGGACCCCGGCATAAAACACTTTCGTGTTAAAATATTTGCACAAATGCAGGCATTGGCAGAAAAACTGAATGTGGAGATCACCAGCCGTCGAGCCGGTGTCCGGAAGCAAAACCTTGGGAGCAATGCATTCGAAAGTGCGGAAGAATATTTTCGCAGAACCCTGTTCATTCCGTTCATGAACCACGTACTAGCCCAGTTAAACCAACGGTTCGAAAAGCACAGGACACTTCTAAAGGACTTTTCATTAATTGTATCATCCGCAATACCACCAATGCAAGATGATCGGGAGAAAGGAGCAGAAAATCTCCTGACCGTTTTTGCGCATGACGTTGAAACGAGGGCTGGTTTTGGAGAACTGCGACTATGGTGGACAAAGTGGGCGAACAAAGCAGCAAACCAGAGCCCCGGTACAGGAACCGATGCCCTCTCTCATTGCGACAGCAGGTTCTGTGCGAATGTGTACAAGCTACTCCGGATTCTAGTCACCCTTCCAGTGACCACTGCCAGCGCAGAGGGAACGTTTTCAAGCATGAGGTTACTTAAGAACTACTTACGCTCCACGATGTCTGAGGAACGCATGGTTGGCCAGGCACTTCTGTACGCCCACAGAAATGTCGACATCAGCGTGTCGGAAGTCATTGACCGCTTCGCTAAGCTTCCTCGCCGGGTCAACGTTGTCCTTTGATACCGAGCAGGACAAAAATCAGCGCAAACGAAAGGAAAAGACACTACTGTTCCAGAGTTCAGGTCAATGAGCCCGTAATTCTGACGCAATATTATTGTTCACCACTTTTTAAAGCCGTGAGGATTTTGTACCTTTTAGCAGTTAACACTGTGACCTAATATAAACATAAGAATACGGGCATCAGGTGGACATTACACAGTAAACCACTTTACACCCTTAAGGGGGTTTTGCCGTGTCTATAACTAACACCCTTACACCCTAGGAAAAGGGTGTTTTGACGTATCAAAACACCCATACCATAGGGTGTTTCCAATGGCCTAAACACCCTTATCACTGAAAACTTTGAAAAAAAAATCTACCAGTCAGGGAACATGCAATTACAGATGACATCAGCATAGAAGGTGTGCGCACGCGCCACACCGCGGCACACACAACAAAGCGTATTGTAAAATACCACATGGACGGAGCGCTCGTGCTACACAGCCTTACACTGACCATCTGGTATATATAGCCATAGTATCTTAAGCCGCCGTTCAGTGCCGGTGGAGATATTTCTGTGCCGTATAAATGAACATTAAACATTAGGAGAATAGGCGTAAATTTATGGTACGCTTGTAGATAGCCCTAAAAGAGACATATCTTTTAATCTAAACTCGCCGAAGATCCAACGACACTTTAATCAGCGAGTCCCAGTTATCATCTGGCACGCTTTGGTATGGGCCATGGGTGTTTCGATAACACATAACACCCTTACCTCCTAAAGGGTGTTTAGCTAGAGCATTACCCCCTAAAGGCTGTTTTGGGGAAGGAAAGCACCCTTACACCCTAATTTTTGCAAATTTGCTTAGGCAAAAGGGTGTTTTGCTTGCTTGAAACTCCCTTAAGGGTGCAAAGTGGTTTACAGTGTACCAGCCAATCGACAGCTTCACCTTGTTCACTGAGAGGTCGGCGTACGCGGCGTTACCAAACAAATTCAACTATTGGGAAGCCGTACAAACAGCATTGTTTGTTACTTTCATTTGTCGTTTTTGTTCTTCATTGCTTTTTGAACTAGAAGCGGCAACCTTCCTTTAAATTGAGTGCACAATAGTGGTTCGCACTTTTAAAACAGTTTTGAAGTAGTTTCTTTCGTTATTTCTGCGCTCTTCCTTTATAGTTCTGTTTACATGGTGCTTCCGAAACAGCAGCTTGGCCCAAGGACATATCAGTTGGCCATTATGTATAGTGATCATTGCTTAGTTCCGTTTATTGATTGCATATTTAAATGTACATTTGTGAAGTTTCGCGTAAGCATACTGCGCACTGTTTCCGGTGACTTATATTTTGCCCGTATTCGAGGTGTACTTTCCCATTCTTGCTCTTCCCTGGCCGCATCATTTGTGCAAAAAGATGAACATTTTGTGTAAACAATCTGCATTAAAATCCTGGTTATTTCGTGGACTTCATTTTTTTGTTATCAGGCACCTCTTCAGTTCAAAGCTGATGCAGGTCCGAAGTTTACGTGATATTTGCCGTACCTGTTACACACACACACACAAACACAAATATTGAAAACATTGAAGACAGTTATTCCTGGAAAGACTTTGCGGGCATGCCAACATAATATTTTTACGAAAAAACACATTTCTTACTCGTTCTTAACAGAGGGCAGCATTCAAGAAGTGATTTGCAGCATCTAATACAAACTGTCACTGGTAATACATATTAATGGTAATACCAGTGACAATGTATGTACATGGTAATACATGTACATACCCATGCCGCTTTTGGAAAATTATGAAACCGGACGACAAAACCACAGTCTCTCTTTGTGACACTTCTGGATCCCCCGTTGCCGACTGCGACGTTCCATCCGTCAACTCTGCATTTTGTTCCGTCTTTACTAACGAACCTAACAACGAACTTCCTGATTTTCCGCATTTTGCTTTTCCGCCAATGCCAAATATTGCATTCAATTCAGAGGGAATTGTAAAAGTTATTAACCAATTAAAGAACTCTTCGTCATGCGGTATAGATGGCATAAACGTCAAAATTCTGAAAAATACTAAACATCTATGCAGTTCCATATTGTCAATCATTTTTCAGCAGTCACCCGACACAGGTGAAGTCCCATTAGACTGGAGAGTTGGGAAGGTCTTTCCGGTCTTCAAGAAAGGTGACCGCTCATTTGCAGGTTACTACCGACCAATCTCGCTCACTAGTGTTTGTTCAAAGATCATGGAACACGTCATCTTTTCGCATGTTGCTACATTTTTATCATCCGTAAACTTCTTTCACCCAAACCAACATGGCTTTCGTAAAGATCACTCATGCGAGACCCAACTAACATTATTCCTGCACGACATTAACCTTCATATGGACCGTAACATCCCAATTGACACACTGTTCTTAGATTTTGAAAAAGCCTTCGATAAGGTACCCCACTCTCGTCTCCTTCAAAAAACCTCGCGTCTAAACCTTCATCGGCATGTTTTTAACTGGATTAAAGCATTCCTAACAAACCGTAAACAATTCGTGCATGTTAATGATCACTCCTCCGACCTCTCGCATGTCTTGTCCAGCGTGCCCCAGGGTATCGTCCTAGGGCCTCTTTTATTCCTAATATACATTAACGATATTCCGCTTTCCGTTGAATCTAACATCCGTCTTTTTGCTGATGATTGTGTCCTCTACCGCCCTCTAAATAACCCCACCGATGTCTCCTCTCTACAGCATGACCTCTCACGCATTCAGCAGTGGTGTACCACCTGGTTGATGTCCCTTAATGCGAAAAAAACATTACTAATTTCTTTCCATCGTCGCCGAAACCACACGCCGGCTACTTACACAATCAACAACTGTCATATAGCTGCTACTGACTCGATTAAATACCTGCGTGTCCATCTTTCGAGTAACCTATCTTGGGGCGACCATATAAATCACATAATTCACTCCGATAACCGCGCTCTCGGGTACATACGCCGTAACATTTCCATGGCACCACCTTCCGTTAAACTACTCGCTTATAACACCATTGTCAGACCAAAACTTGAGTATGCAGCTGCTGTCTTTGACCCCCACCAAACTAATCATATCGAAATACTTGAGTCAGTACAGAACCGAGCAACCAGATTTATTGTTTCAGATTATTCCCGCTACTCGAGCGTCTCCGCCCTCAAATCCCAGTTAAATCTTTCTACCCTCGCTCTTCGTCGTCGTATTGCACGTCTCTGCCTTTTTCACAGATTCTTTTATTCAACCCCGCGTGACAACCACCTCATCCAGCCGGTCCATCGAGGTCATCGCACAAGTCATCCAAATGCTGTGATTCCGCCATGTGCCCACACCACCTCATTTCAGCAGCCCTTCTTTTTGCGCACCACCCGAGACTGGAATGACCTTCCGAACGAAGCAGCAGTCATCCGCGATTTTGCGCGCTTCAGAAATGCCATCCAGTAAGCAGACTCAACCACATCCTAACATACACCTTCATCGATACCGCCATTTTATGACGCCCACCCCTCATGTAAAGTCCCATATGGGACCTTTGAGGATATAATAAATAAATAAATAAATAAATAAATAAATAAATAAATAAATAAATAAATAAATAAATAAATAAATAAATAAATAAATGTTATTCATATACTTAGTCGTTCTAAAAATTCAATGAGGAGGTCGCGCTGCAACGTGAGCCCCCCCCCCGAACAAAATTCCTGGCTACGCCACTGTACACGGGGGAGGGGGAAGGGGAGAAAAAAGAATAGAGAGAGCAAGGAGGAAAGAAGGAACAAGTAATACGCGCACAGTGTTCACCGCACACCCACAGACAGTCACAACCGAGAAATATTTGACATCGCTTCCTCTGCGGTTGTCTAGAAGTAGGCGTTAAAAAAGGCTTGCAAGGACTGGCTCCAAGGAATCCAGAACTTGCAAAGCACATTGAGCTGACGGAGTTGTCATTCCGTTGAGGAGAGTGCGCATCGTGGTCATGAGAGACCTCAACACAGCGAGGACTTGTAGGTTTTTGTCGTGGCAATCATCTGTGGACGATGATGTACATTGCGGGCCATTCTGCATCGGCTCTTTATGACTGCGCAGTGGTGGCAGTGAGGGCCACGCGACATCCGCCGCCGCTTTCAAAGCCTCTGCGTCTTTTCGGCTCTCCGACTGTGATGCAGTGGGCGGTGGTGGTGGCGGCAGTGGTGGTAGCTGTCGCTTCGGAGAAGTCTGACGGTCTGTCGGAGTAGGACATCGCGTTGTCCGTCCAGATCGCGCCGCAGTAGCCTTAGACGGTCGTCGCCGTCGCGAGCATCGTTGTCTATTTCTCACCACATCAGCGGCCTCTTTGTGCGTTGAGCCGTCCCGTACCATCTGTCTCATGACGCTCCATTCCTTTTTCACCAATGGACAGTCCCTTGATGAGGCTTCGTGTGATCCATGGCAGTTGGTACATTTCAGGACAGTTGCTCGGCAGGATTCCGCATTGTGTGGCTCTGCACAGCGGGGGCAAATCGCCACGTTCCTGCAAACTCCGCTCACATGACCCATTTTTTGACATTTACGGCACTGGAGTGGTCGCGGTGTAAATGGACGGACCACGTGACGAAAGTGTCCGACCTTCACGTGGGATGGCAATATGTCGCCTTTGAAGACAATCTTTACGCAACGCGAGTTGCCCAGACGTGAGACTAGGACTATGTTGCTATGATCACTAACTTCCTTGATGAGCATTGGAAGGTCGCCACAAGGAATGGAGATGTCGACATCGTATATGACGCCTACCACCATGTCCTTGTTAAGTGGAAGGTGAGCTCGAACCTTTATACCGTCGAAGTCTGTGACCCTGGTCAGAGCAAGCAGAGATGCCTGGTGCATAACATCGATGGCCAAGACATTCTTGCGGGGGTTGACTCGAACATCCTTGATTTCGTTTGGAGCCAGAGACTCGAGTTTCCTCGAGATGGTCTGCCGATTCAGGTGTCTCAGATTGTCCGATGGCGTAACAGGCACAAATAAGACTGTGTAGTTCGTTGAAGCCACCTTCGGCTTCACAGTAGATGCGGTTGAAGCTGATGAAGCACCCATAGATCTTCGTTTTGGTTTACGACTGTAAACAGGCGTGAATCCATCGTCGGAATCGTCACTGCTCGCCGAATACAGTTCGGTGGACTCACTGTCGGCGTCGCTGAGTTCGCTGTTCCGTTTCCTCGAGGGGCCCGCCGACGGCGGAGGCATGCCTGGAGGGTGTGGAAGCCAGTCTACTTCCAGTGTAGCCAAATAAAATACCGATGGCTACGCGAGGAACATGACAAATCACCAAAAACTGTCACCCGGTAAACAAAGCGCTGTGCAAGAGGCACACTTCGTCGTCATCCTATCAAAAACCGTCGCATTAACAAATTGGACATGATGCCTTACAGATGGAACCTCGCTTCTCCGCAGAATGACGAATAATGTCGTGGTTGGTGCTTCCCAACTTCACAAAAATTATTATTTGTGGCGTATTGGGTACGTTGCTAGTGTACTTGTACTAGTAGCCACAAGAGAGTTTATAACGGGCTCTAGAAATGCCGCTCTTCCAGCTTTCGCTGTGACTGTGCTGCGCTATCCACGCAGGCCTGGCGTGTTTTTATTTTTATTTATTGATTTAAGTTATTTATTTCATTTTATTTTATTTTTGAAGCTTGGAAGGCTTGCAGCAAGAGGGTGGCCAAATGCAGCTGAACTCAAGGCGCCGCCAAGAGAGAGAATAAACGTTTATTTTGAACAATAAAATAAAGTGTGAATGCGAGACATATTTTGGGAGACGTGGGACAATAGCCCCCAATGCGGGACAGTCCCGCGAGTCGCAGAACGGATGGTCACCCTACTAGTATTCACTAGTAGGGTGACCGTACTAGAAAATAGGGCCCGAATTCACACACAAACGTAAAAAAAAACTGTTTCTAGGCAATCTAGCCAGTCTTGATGCCTGATGTATCATTAGTGAAAAGAGCATTTATGAACAAAAAAAAAAAACCCACAGTTTCTCCGCAAGGGCGAATCAAGGAATGGGATAACAACAAGCTCGAACGTTACACGAAGTGTTCCTGGCAGCCAACTTCAGCGTCCGAAATGGAGAAAGGAAACGCGGCCGCTTAAGCGAGCGAAGCGACCCTCGTGCTGTCTGTTGTTTCAGCGCAAACAAGCGGTGAGAACACAGCGGGTACAAATGTAAAAGCACTCTGTCGATCCCTGTCAAGATAAGGCGTGCGCGACCGCACCCGGCCGCTCCATGTACGCAGGCACTGCTAAGCCACGCAATCCCTCCCAACCCACTCACCCCCCCCCCCCCCCCGGCGCACTTGCACTAGCACATAGACCATTAGGTGAGTGGGGCGAAGTTACCGGCCTTGAACTTTATGTGCAACCTCACGGCGACGGCAGAAATGCTCCTGGAGTGTTCATATAAGTTTCTATTGCAACAAAAGACCTTGTTAATATGGACCTAGGCGCTGAAGTGTTCGGGTTGAACATGAATGATGCCGCGAGCTGCGCAACTGTTCTAATGACATGATCTATAATTCAGACGTTGCTTCTACTGCCCGTTGCCTTCGGCGTGGCCAAGGGCTGCCTGACGTTGAAGATGGGACGCCTGGCGGACAGCGTGCTCGTGGCATCCTTGGTGGATGCGACATGTGACCTGGCAGTGGCACTTTCATCCGTAAGTGATTTTGCCATGCAGTTTTGCTACAACAAAGGATCTTATTCCCTTATTCCAATTTCCGTACCTTGAACAATTAATAAAGCTTTTACACCACCACCAAGCTTGTCCTGTTATTTTTACTGTTGTCATCTATGGTCACGCCGTAAGATTCATTTAGATAAATGAAATTGGCTATTCCCCGGTTTCTTCGTTAATCTTCTTGCGCGTAAAAAAAGCAAGAATTTATATCCGAGAAGAATTAGTATTTGGCTCGGTGGTCTTGCATTGCGGCAGAAATAAATTAGCGCGACAAGCGAAGACAAGTAACAACAAATGAGAGGCCCTTGTACTTGTCGTAATTCTTGCGTTAGCTCTCTTCATTTCTGCGCTAACTTCTCTCGTCTTTATTTCTGATTCCGCTTCAACACCTCGAATGATCGCTTTCAAGTCACCGAGAGCCAAAAACAAGGAGTAGCTTCGTAGTACTCGCCGTTGGACTAGTTGGTGCATTTTTGGTATGAATAGTGAACATGGCGCCAGAAACATGACTATGCAGGAATACATAGACAGGACGGGCGCTCCTTTGCGTGTGTTCCTTTTAGATGCGAAGCATCTTATAGCGGAGTTCAAACCGGTGGTGGTGTGCGGCGTGACCACCCTTACTGCGCATACGCATACCCTGTCCACACACCTCCTCTCCGCTCCCCCTCACCACTCCTCATCTCCACTCTCCCTCTCCACTTGCTTTCTCCCCGTCCCCCTCTCCACTTTCCCTTCCCCCTCTTCCCTTGCGCTGTCTCTCCCCCTTTATCCCTCTCTCCCAGTGCAGGTTAGCAAACCAGACGTGCGTCTGGTTAACCTCCCTGTCCTTCCTTGATTTCCTCTCTCTCTTTTCGGTTTTCGACCACGTGACGTGCGCTCAATTTCGTTTAACTCAATTTCTCAGTGAGCTGTAAGTTTTAAGTGAGCGGAACAAAACCGCTCCACAGGACACTACAGGCGTATATGTTGCTATACGAGATTTAACAAGCGTGGATGGTGACCTTCCTTCTCATGTAAACAGGTGGCGATGATGGTGATCGTGTGGAAGCGGTGGAGGCGGTCTCTTCCGCCTTCGGGATTCGTCTGCACGCTGCTGGGTTTTCTGAGCACAGCCGCAGTTCTAGATGCCGTCAGAGACGCGGTGTTTCTGCGAGACAGCCAGGTACGTTTTCGCTATACTTGTATACTGTCACATTAGCTGTCATATTATACGATGATATGATAAGTTCTGATTACATGAACTACAGAAAGTGAGGGTTATAGCTTGCATCCCTGGAGAGTCTCTTTGTCCCGAAACGATAATCATCTGGAGAGCTCGCGTCTCCTTATCAGCGAAGCTTTTATAACTCTCAGATTTCGGTGATAGGGTCGTACGCGAAATATCCGGCGTTGGCGAGAGTACAGAAGTGCGGCCCTCGAAGGTGCGCCGGTCACACTCGTATCTGTACGCACCGTTTTCCAATAAGTGATGCTCCCTCAATCGTGGGCTTGTCGGCGATCAGCTGTTTCTGATGTGGTAATCTGATCTTTTATCGAGGTCACGTGTCATTTCCCGTTGCTACGCTTCATTGTTGCCTGCGTATCAACTCATGACCATCTTTGTTGCCTGTAGAAACGGAATTGTTGCGTCGCTAAGCACATGGATGAAGGTCGCATTCCAGGCATGGAGGAAGCATCGCGAAATGCAATGGAAAGAAAGGAAGAGTTAAAGAAACAAAGAAAGAAAGAAAGGCAAAAGAAAGAAAGAAGGGGAGAGAGAAAGAAAGGGAGAAAGAGAGCAAGAAAGAGAGCGAGAGAGAGAAAGAAACGAAGAGAGAAAGGAATAAAGAGAGAGAGAAGGGAAGAAAGAAAGAGAGGGAAGGAAACCGAGAGAGAGAGAATGAGAGAGAGAATGGAAGTTAGAAAGAGAGAAAGAAAGAAGGAGTGAGAGTGTGAAAGAAAGAGAGAGAAGGAAAGAAAGGAAGGGAGTAAGAGAGAAAGAAAGGAGAGGAAGAGAGAGAGAAAGAAAAAGAGAGAAAGAAAGAAAGAGATAAAAAAGGAAAGAGAGAGAGCAAGAAAGACAAGGAAGGGAAGAAAGAAAAGGGGCAAGAGAGAAAGAAAGAAATACAGAGAGAAAGAAAGAAAGAGAGAAATAAAGAAAGAGAAAACAAAATAGAGAGAGAAAGAAAGAGAGAAAGAAAGAAAGGGAGAGAGAGAGAGAAGGAAAGAGAAGCAGTAAGTCAGGCACGTACACGCAAAGCTTCGCTTGCCCCATTTTCCCGATAGGGCGAGGGCTTCTGATTTTTCTTGAAGATTCGGTGCTAGCCACTTTTCAATTATGAAAGTTACGTCAAGCTTACAGTGCGAACGTCGTTCGTGACCTCGAAGTGGAGGGCGCGCAGCGATCACGCAAGGAAATGAATGCCATATAAACGACGATTATTGACCTATACGCTGATCACCATAATCATTATAATTGTCACCAGCTACAAGCGTGGGACAGAAAGACGCCCAAAATACGCTCTTTCTTTTCAGAACGCGTTATACAGAAGGATCAATACGGTTGTACAGGAGACAGTCAAACTAGCGCGACTAAGAATGCATGCTGTAATCAATTTTACGTTTTGCCGACTCTGTGTAGGAGATACATGCGACCAGCGATTACTTCAGCAAAGGCTTCCTGGTTATCACATGTCTTTTGACGGTGTGCATGGCCGGGAATTTTATCGGCGCTGGGATACGGGACCAAGTCATTTGCAGATCAAGGTCTGTTAAGGTAAGTTCAGCAGTGTCTTTTCCTTGCAGTTAAACGTTTGTGTTGGGTAGTAAATATTCGCAGCGAGAGTACGCAGAGCGCTGTGTTGCTTGGTCGTTTCATTATGTTATTTTTCAGGGTGCACGTAAGAAAACGGATGGAGGGGGGTAAATACATTTACAGCTAATACAGCAATAATTGTGGGGGTATCATGTCCGAAAACCACGATTTGATTGTGAGAGACGCCGTAGCAAAGGGCTCCCGAAATTTCGACCACTTGGGGTTCTTTAACGGGCATCCAAATTCTAAGTGCACGGGCATCTAGCATTTTCGCCTCCATCGAAAATGCGGCCGCCGCGGCCGGGATATTACATCCCGCGACCTGATGGTCAGCAGTCCAGCAAAATAACCACCTGACCACAATGGCGGGCTGCAATTATAGCGGGAGAGGAATTACATAACCGAACCATACATGCATAAGATGGCGCAGTATAAGCAGGCTACTGTTTGGAAGACAGAAGCACGAATTCGTTGCAATCGTGATATTGGGTGAGGTGAATAAAATCAAATTGCTTGAGGCATGGAAATGTTAAAAACAAAAATCTTGCGATTATTTTTTTTTTCTGATGCCACAAACCAATTTTAGGCACCAGCAGCGCATCACGGGAGATGATATCATGGACACCTCGTTTCATAAACGTAAAACTAGATGAGAAAATGGAACTGTAGCTAACGTCACAAAGCTATACTTGCGCTAAAGAGAAACTTTGAATTGACCAAGGTACGGTGCCGTATCCCTGTCTTAATAGAATCACCCACGCTTTTTTGAAAGCTTATGAAACAATTCTTTATGTTCATCTTTAGATTTTTCTGTCATGCGCAGAGGTATCAAGGCTTTCTGGACGAGGACAGTGTGTCACCTTTCGCCAGGATAGCATGCCTCTCCTTATTACCGTAAGCTTTCCTTTGATTGATTGATTGATTGATTGATTGATTGATTGATTGATTGATTGATTGACTGATTGATTGAGGTAACGTCGACGACAGACAGCCTACAGTCAGGAATCTCTCCATTTGTGTACAGCAGCTGGGACGCTTAAAGGCCACGACAATCCAAGTGCGAACATTTTGGCACTTAGCGCCCACGAGACGCAGCCCCGGATTCGGGAACTGAATCCGAAACCTCGTGCTTAGAAGCGCAACGTTATAACCAAGTATTAAGCGGGGGTATAGCGTCCACCCATCAGTGAAGCCAATTGGTTAACGGTAAAGTGCGCTTAGGTTGAAAGATCAAAAGGACAGACTGATGGGCTACTTGGTAGTGCATAACTCAGAACAGTAGCGCAAAGAATCGCGCGGACGGCGACTGGTACATACGGGACACAGCGCTACTGTGTACCGTCTGAGTTAGGTTATGTAAGTTGGACTCATAACTTTTCTCTACGGTCGCAGGACTTTCTCAGAGGCCACAAAGAAGGAAAAATCCAAGTTGGAAATTCCCCATTTACGAAGAGGAGTGTGCTGCAAACGCTTGGTCCACATTCTGACGTCACTGCTCTCCAAAGGGTAAGCTCATAAGTTTTAAGCCTCCGACCTTTCGCTTCTCGACAGTCTACGGCGGCATCTGCTATTTTGCTTGCCACCCACTGCTGGTACGATATACATGGCATGTGGTCTGTAATAAACCATCAGTTGACATAGATGAACTGGATGGTAGGGCATGCCGCCACACGCTGCGCCACCTTCTTAGGGGTTCGGCGCGACTAGAGAATTTTCGTGAAAAAAAATAATAAAATATCTGTCAATGTTTCAAGTGAACTCTCAGCACTGATCTGTCCGTAAGTCAAGCTCTCTGCGTTTTCTCGTATTCCCAAAATGAAGGAACGCACCACGGTCACCGAAGACGGCCTTCCTTGGGCGTGTGTTCAGCGTGCTGTGGATCGATCTTCTGCGCACGACACTCAGCACCGCGGCCTACTTCTTTTGCATATTCGCAAGGGTTCCCGCTCTCGAGTAAGTATGACTTAAACTCACCCTAGATGGTGACAAAGCATACACTTGCAATCTTGCTGATACCCCAGTGTACAAAGTACGCTAACTTGATTGCATCGCAATTTTCTCCCTTTTTTAACACCATAAAACACAGAAAAATATTGTGGCAACCGTGTGGTCATTCAACTTAAGCACGACGCCTCACAGCGTAAGAAGCAGACGCCGTAGGAACATCTATAGTCATAGGGTGGAGCGTCTCCAAAATTAAAAAAAAAAGAAAGCACTTGATAGCGTGTTCAGATATTAGCTATATTGCATGGAAGTTTACGGTTTTCGCAGATTTCGCGCTCTGGGGCCAATGTAGCCAGACGCGTGATAGAGCAGATTTCACAGCCTATAGTGGGCTACAGATCCGTGCATTAGGCCGAGATGCATTAGGTTTAGCTTGACCTAATCTTAGTCAAAATAAACTCACTCACTCACTCACTCACTCACTCACTCACTCACTCACTCACTCACTCACTCACTCACTCACTCACTCACTCACTCACTCACTCACTCACTCACTCACTCACATTAACTTTAGAAATATATTCATTCCTAATTAGTACCCCCTAGACTGTCTTCCCAAAATATTACTCAGCAGGGCTCAATCGGACTCAGGCTCAGCAAAATTCTACACAGCAATTCTTACACACCAGATTAAGAGACAGTTCGGTGCGGGCCTACAAGCGAGTCAGGCAGCTCTCGAACGTATTTGCAACAAATGCCCTTTTTTTTGTTTGCACTTAGCGCTGGGGATTCCACGAAATGTGGTGCAGCTGCAAGAGGTTGAATTACAATCAACTCGCGGAATACTTCATGTATACGCTTGTGCCACTACTGTCACGCTCATTTAATTTATTCGCCTGTTTGCTCTTTCTCGAGACTGGTGATTGACAGCAGAGGGCAAACCGACCTGATGATCTCATCCCTGCTGTTCATGGCAACATGCGCCGGCGAGTGTCTCCTGTCTGCGTACAGCTTGGACCTGATAGCCATCATCGGATGCCGCGTCAGGGGGCTCCTACAAGGGATAATCTTCAGAAAGGTGCTAACCAGTACGACATGCTACTCACCATTCTGAGTCTTTCATGTTTTTCGAATACCTCGAGGAAACTTTCAACCGTAATACATACCAGAGATAGAGGAGCTCACTGACAGGGGCAGAACTATGTAAACCCTGCACCAAAAGAGAAAATGAAGATGTTTAATGTAGTGTGTAGCGAATGACGAATGACTCGACATAATATCCCAGGTGTGATGTTGAGGGATAAGATGATTGCAGTGAGAGAAATGCAAGGCGCAACCACACTCTTCAACGCAGATACAAATCAACACCTACACGTGCGCGACATACGCTAGAACAAAAGCCATTTACAATGCTGATTTCCATTAACCTGATAGTCTATCGGAGAACGAATGTACAACGAGAACTTCAGACATTTTGTATTTCTTTCTTAGTGTCCAAAAGCTGCGGCAATAATACCAGTCGAATTCCGATCGCACAGGCCACGCTGTTGCCGTCGGCTGCTTCCCAGCCCACGGGGTACGTGGCTTCACTCCTGAGCGTGGACTGCCTGCAGCTCTGCAACTGCTTTTACACCCTGCCGGTACCTTCGTTCGGTGTCCTGACGCTGCCGCTGCTCTTCTGGATGTTGTCGCAGAGGGCGGGAGTGGTGCCCGCCATCTGCTGCGCAGCCTGGGCGATCGTCACGCTCCTCTCACCACTGGCATTACTGTACGCACAGCAACGTTTTTGGGTGAGGCCCCAAGCACAGATTATTGGTAGCGATACCAGCCCGTGTTATTGCCTTCAATGACCAAGCTGCATAGACGATATTATTTCACTCTCGCACTCGCGTTTATAACAATTATGCATAATTTCGACCCCAGTTGTCACCTCTCCACGTGGCCAGCACCGGGGCTGCAGGTTTGCTGACGTCATAGTTACGTTACAGCTGATGGTGAGCGAATACTGGCAGCAAGCATGCAATAAGGACAGGCCGGACACTGTCGTGGTCATTCGATCCGCCTGACCCGCAGCCCCCGGCCAAAGATGGGTGCCCCCTATAAGTGATACAATTTTTTTTTGCTGGTCTTGATTAACGTGTAGCCCCACTCTAGAGAAATGACATATTCAAACGCGCGTATAGGATATGAGCGCCCTCGTTAGAGTATGCCGACCCACGAGTGGCTGGTACGTGTTTCGTTAGAATGTTTCAAGCAATGTTCGACACAACCGAATGAATCCAACATACACATCGGCCAAGTAAAGTACTGGCACGGTCGCTACGTGGTACTGGGGACATTAATTGTTGTCGTTAACTGTAGTGTATAATAATTACGACGTAAACTGAAACGAATTGAAGTGGACGAGAAAAAAACACCCTTACCGTCGGTGGGATCCGACGCCAAAGCCTCAGAATTACGTGTTCGTAATGTTCAATGAACTCCCAGAAGTTTATAGGAAGTCTTCATGGACTCGAGGACAGCAGGCTTCGAGAGGGCTTTCCTTATGTTCCCATTTTCATTCACTTAACAAAATAACGTCGACGACCTTTCTCCGCAGGACGTGGAAATCAAAGCTCGGGACGAAAGGCTGAAATCTTTGACGGATCTCCTGAGCAACATCCGTGTGGTAAAAATGTACGCCTGGGAAGACGCCCTGCAGGAGAACGTGGTCAGATCGAGGAGAGTGGAGCTCAGAAACCTGCTTGCGATCAATGTGCTCAACGCTGCCCTCGACGCTCTGTGCAGCTCCTGCAGCGCTGTGGTATGGTGACAAATAATTCTGTTTAGGCTTAACTGCTGACGAGTGCTGCCTCAGCTCGTGGGTCTTTAGTGCAATGAACGAATTCATTGTGCATTGCGTTTTTGCAGAAATGGGACCGATGCCTGAGTGAATAGCTCCGTTGTAATCTCTGAGGAGCGAAATAGACTGCCGCACACTGATGCTGTCAACGATAGGCGATTTATTCTTATTCGCCGGTGCCTCGAAACATTGTTTCGACTTATCTGACGGCGTAGTGATTTGACAACTCTCGACGAATGTCGCGTTTGGCGATTGGTAGCAAAGAAAATCTATGGGAAAGCAGTGGATGAAAGAAATTTACTTACGGAAGCAGAAGTGTACGAGGTACTTACTACACCGTAATTATCAAAAATATCCGTTCGTGTAAAATTTCCTGTGTTCAGTGTGAATAATGCAGCAGCTTCAACGGAAATATAGTACATTGCAGATGAGTCCTGCGAAATCCCGTGAGATTCTGCATCACTCATTTCCAACACTATGTGTCCACGTGCTTCGAGTTGTCGATTAATTCGCGATCGCACTGCCCATTGCTCATGTGGTAGAGCGACTGCCCCGGAAAGACGTTGGTCCCGGGTTCGATCACTACACCAGGACAAACTGTTTGCCAATTATGAGGCTTTATTTCTGAGAAATCCATACGGATTTCCTTGTAGCCTTGTGCTGCAGACGGGTGGTTGCCAGTTTCATCTTCCATAAATAGAGTATACCAGGCCGTGTAGACACTGTCGCTGTTTCCAAAGTGTGGATGGATTAGCGGGCGACCAAGGAATCGTTGAAAGCAAGTTGTATCAAAAGCTCATATACATGGTTTCTACAATGTAGTGCCTTTTGAAAACCAAGGACATTATTATATCTGTATGAAGCTTACACTGCCAATGCACTGAGGTCACCGCCGACTGCAAATAAGAGTCCGCATATTCCAATCGTTCCTTCATTTTTTTTTTCTTTCAGATGATGATTATCCTCTTCTCAACCATGTCAGTCTTCGAGCCTGAACGTGCCCTCAGTCCACAGTTGTCCTTCTCTTGCGTTTCTTTGTTATACATCAGTGACTTGATGGCTAACGGCCTTGCTCTTGTCTTCAGGAACCTAAGCAAGGTACACTGTCTTTTATAATTAGTGCTCCGTTTTTTTGGATAAGTCCGAAAAAATTCGATAAACACTGGCCGCTAACATTTGAGAATTCGGATTTATCTGATAAACTTCGATCGTAACGGCCTATGTCACCACGTTCCGTTATTTATCGAAAGGGCATGCTCTGAGCGACCATTGATATTTCGGCCGGTTTGGCCGATATAAACTTTGCCTCGCGCACCAGTTTTGCCGTGCACTCTGTCATGCTGGGATTCCACTGCACCAGGCTGTTGGTCCTCCATGGCAGCCTCTTTCCAAGCAAGTGTCGGCGGCACGCATGATGCCAAGTAATCATGAATCATTCCGAAATACCTACATGAGGTCAGTGCGAAAGACATTGCGACGATTTATAAGCTCTTCGATGATAGACATCCCCAATTCCTACACTATGTAAATTCCGGGACACTGCGGACGTCCGGCAGTGGTGGTACTTGAAACCGTCCACGACGACGAGCTTCCTGGACGTAGGACCCTCATGATAGACTTACAAGTAGTTCAGCAGTGTAACGCGGTATCAATTGGCATGTTGATACAAACCGCTCTTCACAAGGTTAGAAAGCCTTAGCCGGAGTATAGCATGTGTTGTGCTCCGATTCAAAGCTGAGAATCATCAATCGAAAGGAGCGCCCTTCTGGCAGTTACAGCTACCTCGTAAAGTATCTTGCAGAACTTGTCGCCATGGGCTAGTTGGTACATAACTTCGAGAAACACCTGGACGCCTAAGCACCACGATCTTTTTATGTGCTTGTTCTGTCTGCTGGTCGTGGTGTTTAGGATGGATGGATGGATGGATGGATGGAAGGATGGATGGATGGATGGATGGATAAACTTTATTTTGGTCCCTCGGAACGCGCTCTAGCACGTTGCGGGCCGCTCCCGTGTCGGTACAGAAAGACCAAGTCTCTCAGCTGTAGTATAGAGTTTTCTCGAAGCTGGTAAAGTATGCTTGCGTCTACTACAACAAGCTTTGACCTTGTAATGCGCACGAACGTAGGTGTTTTGTATTCAAGTATTTCTGCTTCTGTGTATATGTGTTTGCGCGTTCAAAACGTCCAATTGTGGCGGTTTGGGCGTGTTGGTATGACATGACCAATAAATCGTAAGCGCACAAACAGACGCGGACAAAAAACACGTGTGACACACAGGCCTGTGTGACATACGTGATTTTATTGGTCATGTCAAACCTTCCAGAAAACTAACATACGCTTCGTGTGTTCTGATGTTTTCGTGTTAAGATATCATTTCACTTTGGAGTATTGAGAATAATGCAAAATTTAACTCCACATTTCTGAGAATTGGGGATTTAGGAGAAATAAACTCCTATAAGCGCCGAATTTACCCTCCAAAAATAATCTTCGACAAACACCCTCCGAACTTCAAGAAATATAACTCCGAAAACACGGAGCCCTATTTGTGATACAATAATTATTGTCGGGGTTTTACGTCTCCGAACCAGGATATGAATGTTAGAGATGCCGTAGTGGAAGGCTCCGGAAATTTCGACCACCTGGGGTTCTTCAACGTGCACCTAAATCTAAGCACATGGACCTCTAGCATTTTGCCTCCATCGAAATGCGGCCGCCGCGGCCGGGATTCGATACCGCGACCTTCGGGGCACCAGCTCGGGTACCATAACCACTAGACCACCGCGGCGGCGGGTCTACACTGTCTTTTAAAGCAATACAGTTTGCTTAGTTTATCCAAAGCGCCAGAAGGACCACACACGAAAGGCGTCACTTCCTTACGTCACATACAGTGTACGAAAATAGCCACCCACCTTTTATCTCGTCTAACCATAATCCCTGCGTCATCTCTCCTGTTTGTTGTGTAACAGTCATACCTGCAGCTCCAGTTGAACATAGCGCAGGTTTTCTCCAGAGTAACCTTTGTAGAAAAATTCGTGATTTTCACATAGTTGACCCCGATATACGTGGCTCCCGCTGGATTGCAGATCCTATTGAAGGCGTCATATCCGTATGTTCTCGATATGAGCTCATAGCGTGCCGTTCTGGGTAACAAACCAGACGTGCGTTTGGGTAACATCCTTGTTTCTCGCTCTTCCTCTAGATCTCAGTATTTTCAATGTTACGCTAAGGATGCTACCTAATTTTCCACCTTCCATCTTTCAGGGCGCAGTTGCACTGAGACGTATCTCTGAATTTTGCACCGCCGAAGAATATGGCGAGGAAGACCAATCGCAAGTGAATGCCAGCGTCAGAAAGAAAGGTACGAGAATACTGAGCAAGGACGTACCCAGGTTTTTTTTTTTTTTTTTTTTGGGGGGGGGGGGGGAGGGGAAGGTGGTGACCTACTTTATGTACGTTTGTGCGTGTATTTCTATGTGTGCGTCTATACATACACAAACAAAATGTGAAAATTTCGAGAAGGGGGGGGGACCCCCTTCATGAAAGACCAAATTGATCAGCCAATCGAATTCTATAGTATCTGGAAACAGTGATTTCATACGTTTCAATGTTTTCCTATGCTTACATATTGTTGTGCACGGAAGCTTAGAGGTTGAATTGTTAAATACCGTGGGGATTTACTACTATTTGCGCATTTCTTACGGTATTTCAATGTGCATCTTGGCATTTCACAGCGCCACTTTGGTACGAGACAAAGGAAGGCTGTAAGGTACTTCGAGTGTGCACCAGCACAGAGTTAAGTCAGGCATTAATAAGATTTTGAAAAGATCAGTGGTGCCGGATATTTTCAAAGCATTAAGTACAGTACTCGCGGATTCAAATGCGACATCATTTTTTTAGTATAACAACTGGTACGCGCAGTTGCTTGAATTAACGACGTCATGTCGCGACGAATTTGGTCTCTAAAAATAATCTGGGCTCTGATCGACGCGTTCGAGTCGAAATTACGCCGATATGACCCGAACTGAAGATGGCGTAAATGAAAGTATGCGCGTTACTTAGCCCAAAATTGACCTGTTTCAATCCGTGAGTACTGCACATAGGTTTGCGCACACGAGGGAAGGGGGGCTCCCTAATCGTTTGAGGGGGGTGCCAAGTCTGCCCCATACTTTCACTCTGTCGGACCTGTTTCGATATTGTTTATTGTTCAACGTTATGGCCACGAATGTTTTGGTGATACTGCCGGCCGAGAACCACTGATGTTGCGTCCCATATTGACCCCCGGGAAGCCTGAGGCCAAAGGCAGGTCGTTGTGACCAGCACATCATCGCCTCATTTTCATTTCTGCCTACATAACGAAGCTTGTAGGGGGGGGGGGGGTTGAATTCGGCCCCCTTAATGGAGAACCCTGCGCAGGCATATAATTAAGTATAACTTCACATGGCAACGACAACCGCAACTGCTTCCACAGGAACTGTGAGATTGGAAAAGTGCACGCTGGCATGGAACGCCTCGACAACGAAATCCGCGGAGCCCCAGCTGAAGAACGTCACGCTCGACATCGAGCCCGGATCGCTCGTAGGAGTCGTTGGCTTCGTAGGCAGTGGCAAGTCTTCGCTGCTGTCGGCCATCCTCGGAGACATGCAGTGTCTAGAAGGAAATGTTGAACGCACGGTGAGTACCGTCAACTGTGTCAGAGTTCCGAGGGAGATGGATGAATTTAAGCGCTCCAGTTTTAATGGCTGCAGCGCAAATGGCTTACAAGCTGTTTTAGGAGCTGCCTCGCCAGGTACTTAAGCTGGGGTTGTAAGCGTAACCTTAGTTCCATAGGCAACCGCTACTGGCACAGCTCGCGCGAAAGAGAACTCTTCTTCCTCTTGCTCTTCGAGCGCCTTGATGATGACATTAACGCAGGCAAAACCACATTTCCTCAATTTCCTCGACCACACGTTCGGCCACAGCTGCAAGGTCCGCGACCACTTGTGGTTCGACAACAACCTGACCACAATCGCTACTATAAGAACGCGTGACGCCTTTATATGACAGTAGAAGAATTGTACGGAGCATTCACGGTTTACCCGATTATCTCCGAGCCAGCTCCTCAATCATCATACTTCGTGGATATGGCGTGATCTTTTTTCCCGTCCTTCCGCCTCGTTGCTTCGCGGTGCAACATTTCTACATGAACTTTGATAAGCTGATATACAGCAACGTAGTCAATGAAATGTTCCTTCTCATGTGTTCATTTTTCCGGTTTCCGCGGATAGTTAACGGTCATGAAAATTAAGGCGTTATAAGCAACGTAACCGGTCTCGCTTTTCGCGCACGTCTGCATTGTTCGTGCAAAAACGAAAAAAACATACACACTTGGCTTTTACTGGCAAAATCATGAAAAAAGAGGAAAGAGCACAGCTGTCTGTGAAGTTCGAAGTCTGTCCATTTGAACGAGATTTGTTCTTCTTCAACAGCATAAGGACTACGAACGCCTAGCTGATTATACAGATTGCTTACGGTAATTCGTGTGGTAGGCCATATGTCCCCATGTCCTATATGGGTTTTAAGAAAACGGCGCTCACAATGAAATAACCGCACACAACAGCCGATTGACATTCAAAGATAGTGAGTAGGCAGCTTTTGACAAAGTCCGCAGGGTGCCGTCATTCCTAGGCAAATATCGCATTGCCGAGAGGCGCACCTGAATATCTCCAAGATCATTTCCTGGACTTTACAATCTATTATATTTATTGTAGGGCCGCATAGCGTACGTGCCTCAGCTGCCGAATGTCCACAACATGACTATCCGGGACAACATCCTGTACGGCCGGCCCATGCATCCTGGCAATTACGAACGCGTGCTTCGCTGCTGCCAGCTCATGAACGACCTCAACAAGATTCCCGCCGGGGATGCGGCCGAAGTTGGCGAGAAGGTGCGTAAGCACTCTTGTAGCTTGCTGCGCATTTATGGCCATATTCGATAATTATAGCTGCGACATTTACTTAAACAGATGTCTGACAAGGTGTAACTCCTCTAGTCCTTTTGATGCATGCTACCGTTTGTCACATAAATCACAAGACACCTCATGGTGAAATTTCAGCACGCACAAAAGACACGGACGCAGTGAAAAGTAGTCACACGACAATAGTTTGTCCACTTCAGTGTGTCCATGTATATTGTGCGCCCTGAATTTTCATCACGCATGGTAAACAACAAAGCCCAACCTTCAGTTCCATGACGAAATAACTTGCAAACATGATATGTGATTAGCACCCATGACCGTGATGCCACGCAACACACATACAAAGCGAACACACATAAAAAAAAAGCAAGTCCGCTAAAAACCGTCTGGTTTTTAGCGGCCTGGCACACTGGTCGAATGTGTAAATCATAGATAGATAGATAGATAGATAGATAGATAGATAGATAGATAGATAGATAGATAGATAGATAGATAGATAGATAGATAGATAGATAGATAGATAGATAGATAGATAGATAGATAGATAGATAGATAGATAGATAGATAGATAGATAGATAGATAGATAGATAGATAGATAGATAGATAGATAGATAGATAGATAGATAGATAGATAGATAGATAGATAGATAGATAGATAGATAGATAGATAGATAGATAGATAGAAATAACAAAATTTCCTTCTTCACTCACGCTGTCGCAGGGTACGAACCTGAGCGGTGGCCAGAAGCAGCGAATATCATTGGCTCGCGCGGCGTACAGCAACAGCGACGTGTACCTCCTCGACGACCCGCTCAGCGCACTCGACCCCGTGGTGGCCAACGTCATCTTCCGCGAAGTCTTGGGGCCTTTCGGCCTCCTCAGGAACAAGGTCCGTTATACCGGACTTCATTTTCTGTAGCGGGGCATACGAGAGCTCAGTGCATGAAGCCCTCTTATAAGAAAAAAAAGGAGTCCTTTGACTGTTTTATGCGAGTGCTGACTTGCCACGTATACGAGTCTCTTTAAAGAGGCACGTTAACTGTCTTTGGGGATCTTTATACTCTCTTCGGAGAGTCGTGAGACCCAAAAGAGAGTTCACGCGTCTCTTTAAAGAGAGTTGTATACTTGGAAAGTCAGGACCTACCGAGTAACGCGTACTCTTTTTTTCTTTTCTTAGAGTGTTTAATGCGTCCACCGTGGCAGCGAATCGAATGCGCCACATTGTGCCCAGTAGCAGGTTATCACAGATACGCAGTCTGACCAACAACGGCGGCTTGGTCAATTTGCCTGTCTGTCCCTGACCAGTCTGTCCCTCGTCAGTTTGCATATCACTGACCAACCACGGCGGATTGACAAGTGAACCGAAGCGCGAAACAAAACTAAGCAATTGGTCCGAGTTTCTCAGTTTCTGAAACGAAGCGGGAGTTATTTCGTAGATAGTAGGATACAAGTATGGATTTTATAAGTCCTCTCGGCGAACACGGACACGAATATCTACAGATTATCTACTTATCTCTCATTCAACATATTAGAAATGTCCAGAATGGTGCGTAAATTCAACTACTATAGAACATTACCTTGATTCTTGAAGAAATCTAAATGGCCGGGCAAAAAAGTCGGTAAAAAAATGCAGCTGTCACTTACTTGTTAACGCAGTGCTTTTAAGCAAATGATTATTGATAGGCCTTGGAAGAGGCGATTCCATACTGTTTTTGTAGTTGTTACAGCTTTGCTTCACTAGGCTACCTGCGTCAACCTTGACACATATGTTATTGACGCTTTGAAATAACACGTACGCCTGCGTTTCAGACTCGAATTATGGTTTGCAACCAAGGAATTTACTTGCGTCACATGGACAAGATTGTCTTCGTACACAACAAGAAAACAATGGTGTACGCATCGGTCAACGATCTATTAGAAGACCCAGCGTCACCGCAGAATTTCCACGTGGCGTTAAAGCAAAGGCTGCTAGAGTCCATTGCTACGGACAGGTGAGGTACCAAGCAGTGCTGCTGAGCACCAGCGCTTTAGTGGACATACATAAGCTCAGTGTATGCTTTCTTCGAATAGCTGTAATATTAAATCGTGCGTCTGTTGACGCCACAATTTTTTACCGTTTTTCTTGTATTAAGGTTCGAGCCATTGTAAATAACAGTCAAAACTTAGAAGGTTGAGCCGTCGGCTTCCTTAGAACACAATGGAATTCTTATATACTCATTCAATGAACTAGACCTCAGCAGTCGCTATGAAATCAATATTGCCATCAGGGTACTTATGTGGCGGTTTTATATGTATGAGCAGATCCTAGTAAGAGGATATGTAAGAGCATATAGAACAAGCCGAACTTGCAGTTTTTATGAAGTTCCTGAGCTAGCTATCCCGGCTCTAAGTAGCCCTCATGCTAACACTCTGTACTGGGTAGTGCACTTTGTCTTGATAAACAAGAAATTTTACCTGACTTTTTATGCCCAGAGGTGGCTTTAGGTTTAACTTATAAAATTTATCTATATATATGTACTCTTTTTGTCCTGATGGAAGCACTGTCCTCGAGCACCATGAAGAAAACGACGCTGCAGGACAAATAACGCAAGAAGAACTGGCTCAATCGAACAAGGCGAGTGAGGTCGATTTCCGTTTTTCGAGATACAAATGTCTTAAATTTGGCTAAACAAGTTTGGTGTGTGAAAAACTTTCTAACCTTCGTTAAACGTAGTCGAGCAGGGTTAAGCCAAGTTTTTGAAGACGCGTTCTATGCTTCGTAACAAAACTTCAGGTGCCTCACCTGCTCTGCCAACTTAGGCATTCAGGTGGACCTAACGTTTTACAATGTTTCGATTCGGCTGCAAGATCTCCTCATTCACAATGGAAGCACACAAGAACGCGGGCGACGCGCAAGCGAATTGGTACTATCCCCATGCACAGTGCCCGTAGAATGTCTCTTAAAGTTAACCTCCTGAGGATGGCATTGTCGTCCTCAATGTTTCGAGGTAGTGCACGCTGCAAAGCCGTGGAGTTGGAATTTCGATTCCCATGTCGGGTAACTCAGTAAGTTTCTTTTAATTAAATGTGTTTAAGGAGAGGTTGGTGCCTAGGTATAGCTCCGGCTACTCCTTTTCTCTTGCATAATAGTTTTTCTTCTGAATTTCGTTCTGGGTTACCCACGTGCCCTTTTTATTGATGTCACATCCGTAACGGAAGTGACGGGCTTCAATTCTTGGTAAATCCTGGCATAAAATACTTTCGTGTTAAAACTTGGAGCACGCTTAAGCTTCATTTTTAGAAGTAGTGCACGACAGCAGTATCGTTGGATGGTTCTGCCGGCTCTGATTCCAGACGGGCTGGCAGCTTCTCATGGCGCTCATCCGCTTCTCACAATGGCCGGCGCTGGCGGGCGTGGCCGTTCTAGCGGCAGCAGCCGTAGCTAACGCGATGCAGCAGCTCTGGATCAAGTCGTGGACTGACGCATCCAGCGCGGATCCTGACGGAGCGGCGGCGGCATCCCGGTACTGGATCGGAGGACTCGTCGGCATCTGCGTTGTTAATGGTGGGATCCTTTTCCGCACGCAATATTTTGCTGTACCTGAAGTTTCAGCTGTCTATACATTTTGTTGCATTTTTGTTTCTGCGTGTTTGCGCATCCGGTGGCACCTTTGGTGAAATGACGAGGACAAGTCCACTTGTCGAAACGTTGAATCCAGAGACACCTCCTGTTCAAGGATTTGCCATGTTTGCAGCTCTGCCAGTTTTTAATAGACACTCCTCCTATATATTTAACGAGCTGCAGTACCTTTCTTATCGGGCTGCAACGGAGGCTGGTTGGTACGACTTCATCTTATAACGCGCTGCCGCCATGTGTGTGCCGCTCGTTCCTGTGGTCCTAGTCAATAGAGAATTTTAGTAAGTCCGGGAACACCTTACCGTTGACAATTCCCGGAGAATCGCCGGAGCCGTGGGCGGCGGTGGCAGAACTGGAAGCGATACCATGAGGCGTTTTGTCCAACTACAATAATTTTGCAAAAATTTAGTCACGTTAGTGTTCTCGACGAAACAAAATAATGAAAGTACCGTCAGTTAATTATTATCTAACTGACAATGCTTTACACAAACAGTAGAGTAAAGAGTGTAAGTAACTGCAATATTAGCTTTGTGTGTCTGTATAGGTTGTGCCTCACCAGGTGTCGCTACCAGCGTTGCCAATCCAGTGTACTTCTCCAATAAACCAGTTTTTACAATTTGGATCTATGAGTCCGCATGTGATCTCACAACCTGGGCTCTCTAGGTCGCCTCCACCGAGATCATCTTCAAGTCTCAGTAGACTCAGAATTTAACAAAGTTTTTTTCCTTCTCCCCAGCAACCCACAACAACGTAAACGGTAAAAAGTCTGCGGACAAACTAAAATGGTCCAATACCTCGCAGTGCGTTATAAAACGCAGTACGTATGCAAAAAATGTATGCAGTTCCACTGAACGTGAAAGCAGCAGTCGGAAGTGCGGAGCAGTGATTCGCCTGCCCTTTGGCGACGGTGGCGTTCACGGGCAAGCAAGCGCTGATGTTCCAAACGTGCAGCCTTCTCGGCGTCCATGGCGGGAAAGAAAACCTTCTGTTACGCAGTGACGCCCTCTCCCCTCCTCCTTTTCCTTTACACCTCTCCCTCCTCCTCACTCTCCGTTTCCTTTCCCACCCCCTTGCTATACACGGCTATGCTATGCTCTATCCTCCACCGCCTCCGTTACCTCCTTCTCACTCTCGCTTCTCTCCTCTTCACCATCACTTCCCTTTTCCGCACCGTTGCTAATACATACACGGCTATACTATGCTTTACCCTCCCCCTACTCCTTACCCTCACATCCCTTTCCCACCCCTTCTATGCTACACTACACATGGCTATGCTATACTATGCCTTACCCTCTTCCCTCCTCCTTTCCATCCGGCCCACCATCACTTCAATTTCCCGTCCCCCTTCTATACTATAGTTCATGGCTATGTTATACAAGGCTACGCTACACAACATTTTGCCTGCATGACGCCACACATGGATATGTCATCTTTTACCCTTTCCCATCCTCCCCAACATCACACCACTCCTCACTCCCACTTACCTTTCCCACTCGCTTGCTATGCTACACTATACATGGCGATGCTATACATGGTTTTGCCTGCGTGACGACAAGCGACGGCGTGAGATGACATGACAGCAGATCACATGAGATGACATGAGCCCGGGCCCCTAAAGTGCTTCGCACGTTAAAACGTTTTACTAAACTTGCAGTGCTGGGCCGACTGCTGGGCGGTGTGCTGCTGGCGGCAACCGCGCGGCTCATGTCCGGTTCGCTGCATCACGCCATGCTAGACGGTGTGCTTCGTAGTCCGGTGTCTTTCTTCGACTCATCGCCCCGAGGAAGGGTACTGAACCGCTTCGCCGGAGACCTGGACTACGTGGACGCCGAGTCGTTTGTTTCCGGCAAGCAGTGCGTTCAGGGGGCGCTGATCACAGCCGCCAGCGTCGCGGTGGTCGCCACGCAGGCGCCTCTGGTTGTGCTGGTCACTGCAGTTGTAGCCGTCCTCGCCGCGAAGGGACTCGTAAGCACCTTATCTACATGTTCTCGCCAATGCTTGTCCCCTTTGTATTTATACTTTCTTCCAGGGCATATGTTTTATTGCGATAGCTATTACAGGGTCACTACAGGTGAGCATTCGCCGTCGCCGTGATTTTCTGAGCAAAGTTGAAGTGTTCCCCACGCACGCGACGACGGGGAAGCATGGCTTAGGAACTGCGTGCCTTCAGCGGCCGTGCGTGGTCGCGCGCGCCCAATCTTGACAGGAATCGGCAGACAGCTCATACGCTTACACGTGCTGTGGTCTCACCGCTCACGATGGTCGCTTGGCTAGCTGCGGCGGCCGAGTTTCCTTACGCCAGCGTTTTGATTGGTTACGCTTAGTCGGATGCTAAAAGAACTGTAACCTTATTTTCGTTTAGCATTACAATATGTTCCTATCGCATTCATTGCGCCAAGACGGATGCTTGAGAAATCAGCTGCTAACCTTACTTTTGTGTACCTTTCCAATTTGTCGCTATCGCATTCACTGATCCGCCCGTGCGGCGCAAATGACCATTTTCGCTCCTCCCTCTCGGAACTACGCAGTGCTTGGCCGTGAGCGCGTCGCACAGCTCGCGCTACTTCGACAGCGTGTCCACTTCGAAGCTGCTGCAGCACATGACCGAGACCCTGGAGGCGTTGAGCAGCGTGAGAGCGTACGGCGTCCTGGAGAGGTTCCGGCGGCACTTCTACCGTATCGACGATATGTGCCTGCGCGGCTATTCCGCCTACTGCGCCTGCTTCCGTTTCTCGAGGGCTCTGACCGCTTCGGGCGGGCTCGTGGTCGTGCTCGCAGCGGTGCTCCTCAATACCGTGGGCACGGCGGCTCCCGACCAGAGTAGCTTGGGTCTCGCTCTCAGCTCAGCCACATCGGTAAGCGTTGTAAACAGTCTGTAATGTAGAAAAAAAAAAAACTTTCAGCAACGTTTCTGGCGCGATGTTTTGCAGTGCTCAAAGACAAACGATCGGGTTGCGGTAGCGCGCATTGACGACGCACCATAGCCGAAGAAACGAAAGAAGGGGAATTGTTCCAGAAGCTTGTTTCTTTGTTAGACACAAGCAATGAAACCAACAGACCGGTACGGCAAGGAAAGCATAAGGGACTTTATTTCTTGTTTTTAAAAAGAGAGAGAGATGAAAAAAGGAAGGCCGGGAGGTTAACCAGATATTAGCATCTGGTTTGCTACCCAGCACTGGGGAGGGGAAATAGGGGCAAGAAAGAGGGTCTAGAGAGAGAGAGGGGAAAAAAGAGGAGAAAAAAAACGCACGTACACACACAAGATAAAAAAAAAACACACAGGGACGAAGTTCTTCTTACAATCGTTCAAAAAGGCCGGTAGATCGCAAGAAGCGCAGTAGCGCTTGCATGGCCTTCTTCTGTGACGTTGCGTCTTGTCGATGGCGTAGAATTCTTTCTTCCGACAAAGGTCGGTCGTCCAACTTGTTCAGCGCGTTGCAAAGAGATAGTCGCTGTGCATTGTACAGGGGGCAGTCGCAAAAAATATGTCTAATTGTTTCTGCGTTTCCACAGTGGTCACAGGCTGCGGTGTCGGCCATCCCAATGCGGAAAGGATAGGCGTTGGTAAACGCAACGCCCAACCACAGCCTACACAAAAGGGTCGCGTCTGCTCGGCGAAGTCTTGATGGGACTTGAAGACTTAATGTAGGGTCAAATGAATGCAGTCGATCATGTCTGAAGTGTGGCTCATTCCACTGTGACGTGGTGCGTTGGCGAGCATGCAAACGAAGCTTCCGTGCAGCGTCGGTCCTAGAAAGCGGTAGTAGTAGTTTATGGTCTTCTGCGTGGGCTGAGCGGGCAGCTTGATCGGCCCGTTCATTGCCGATGATTCCGCAGTGACTTGGTAACCACTGAAAAGTGATCTGATGTCCTTTCTCAGTTAGGTGGTGGATAACCTCTGCTGTCTCTAGCACCAGCTGTTCGTGCGGCCCGCGGCGTAAAGCTGACAGTAGAGACTGCAGTGCCGCCTTCGAGTCGCAGAAAATAGTTCACTTGTGCATCGGTTGGTCATTGACGAATTGTAACGCTCTATGAAGGGCTGCCAGTTCTGCTGCCGTCGATGTTGTTGCGTGAGATGTCTTGAATTTAATTGTCGTAACCAACCTTGGTATCACGACTGCTCCGGTTGAACTGTTCGTCAGCACAGATCCGTCAGTGTAGATGTGGATGGAGTCTTGGTACTTTTCGTACAAGAGAAGCAAAGTGAGCTGCTTAAGTGCCGGTGACGACAAATCCGTTTTTTTCTGGACGCCAGGTACTGTAATGTTGATATTTGGTTGAGTAAGGCACCATGGAGGAGTCCGAGGTCTTGCGGCAGGAGTGAAGGAAGTTGGTATTGATTCATCATGGGCGGTCACTGTTTGGGAGTAAGATGTGCGTGGTCGGTCCGCTGGTAGAGAGGCTAGGTGATGGCGGGGAGTGCGAGCAAGATGTCGTATATGTGTCCTCAGCACTTCAACCTCAATGTGTGTCTTGATGAGGTGGTCCCTTGCGATGGCTATAGTCGCGACTGTTGATGCACTCTGGGGCAAGCCTAGACAAATCCGGAGTGCTTGAGCCTGTACACTTTGTATCATTCGTAGGCTTGTTTTGCTTGCGTTGGATAATGCAGGCAGGCTATACCGTAGGAATCCGAGGAAAAGAACCCTGTATAGTCGCAACATAGCGGCTGTGGACATTCCCCATGTCTTGCCAGCGAAGAACTTGAACAAATGACAGATGCCTGTCAACCGTTTTTTCATGTATGACACATGAGGGCTCCATGAGACGTCTCTATCAATTATAACACCTAGGAACTTGTACGATCGGAGGTAAGGTAGTCTTTGGCCGTTTATCATTACGCTGTAGCTCTCTATTGGTTTGCGCGTAAATGCCACAAGTGCACATTTCTCAGAGGAAATTTCTAGACCTCTGTTACGGAGGTAAATAGTAGCTTCAGTGGCCGCTCTTTGAATTCGAGCTCGCAGTTGTAGACGTGTCACTGCAGACGTCCAAACGCAGATGTCGTCTGCGTACATTGACAGTCTGACAGTGCTTGGCAGGTGCTCGTGGAAAGCGATTAGCGTCAGGTTGAATAATACAGGGCTAAGTACGCCACCCTGGGGAACACCACGATGGCTGTAATGTAGCGAAGTGTCGCCGTCCGCGGTGCTCACGAAAAAAGAACGCTCAGAGAGATAGCTCCGTAGCCACTGAAACATCCGACCACCCACTCCTACCTCTCCGAGAGCGGCAAGGATAGCTTCATGGGTGACATTGTCATACGCCCCTTTAACATCCAGGAATAAAGAAGCGCAGAGACGCTTACGGCCTTTTTCGTGTTGTACGTAGGTGACCAGGTTGACGACGCTGTCAATCGATGACCGACCACGGCGAAACCCTGTCATAGCATCTGGGTAGATGTTGTGATGCTCCAAGTACCATTCTAGGCGTCCTAGTACCATCCTCTCCATTATTTTGCCCACGCAACTAGCCAGTGCAATCGGGCGGTACGATGTTAGCACCAATGGTGACTTGCCAGGCTTCAGTAATGGGACCAGGCGACTGGTCTTCCAGTTTACGGGGAGGGTGCCCTCTCGCCAGGATTCATTGTATACCTCGAGGAGAGCAATTCTCGCACGCTCGCCAAGATGACACAGTGCTCTGTAGGAAATACCATCAGGTCCGGGTGCTGATGTCCGTCCACACAAAGCCAGGGCTGCTTTAAGCTCTTGGATTGAAAAAGGTAGGTCCATGCGGTGGTCACGCGATATCGGGCAGCCACTTGAAGGCGCGAAGTAGTGATTTGTGAGCTGGCTGGATAATTTGGCACAGAACTCGTCTGCCACGTCGACCTCCGATCGCCGTTGAGACAGGGCTAGAGCCTTAAATGGAGACCGCTGGACGGGGGGTGTCCGGAGCCCTCTTACTGTCCTCCACAAGTGTGATAAAGGCTTGCGGGGATCTAGCGACTCGCAGAAGGCAGCCCAACGTTGTGACTCTAACTTGTCTATCCGGCGTTGCATCTTCTTCTGTAAGCGTCTGGCGGTCCGTAAATCATCGATTGCTTTCGTGCGTCGGTACCTTCGTTCAGCACGTCGCCGGAGTGCCCGAAGTCGCTCTAATTCTACATCGAATTCCGTTACTTTCGAAGAGCATGTGATAGTGCACATCGCGTCTTGCACTGTACACTTTATTGCCTCTTCTAAGTCAAGTGAGATGTTGTTGTCTTGACATTGTTCTTCCATGAGCGATTGAAATTTGGTCCAGTCCACTCTTTGGATGGTGTCGCGTACCTTGAGAGGCGACAAACCTCTGATCTTCACATATGTGGGGATATGGTCACTTCCATGTGTTTCTATGTCCACGAACCACCCGGTACGTCTGGCGAGGCATCGTGAGACAAAAGCCAAGTCAAGGCAGCTGCTGTATGCAGAGCCACGTAAAAACGTGGGACTTCCGTCATTTAGCAAGCAAAGTTCATTGTCTGAAGCAAAAGATATCAGACTTCTGCCTTTCGCACTGATCTTCGGTTTATGATTATGACCTGAATTGAAATGAATTATAGTGGATGAAAAAGTACACTTTCCGTCGGTGGTACGCGGACCCACAACCTTCGAATTACGCGAGTAATTCGAAGGTTGGCTACGAGTGACACTGGGCAACATTCCCAGGGATTAAGCACACAAATACACAAGAAAAGTGGACGAAGGAGCGCCTTCCGTCGTAGCTCAATTGGCAGAGCAACGGACGCGTAATTCCAAAGTTTCGGGATCGGATCCCACCGACGGAAGGGGTGCTTTTTCATCCACTATAGTTCCTTTCAATTCAGGTCATAGCCATTACATTACAGTTAAAAACCACAAATAAAATCCTATTTGCTTTCCTTGGCGTAATTCCCTGTCGGTATCATTATTCAGTATTGTAAAGAAGTTTTTATACTCACGAACTTTACAAGGCTTCGCAGCAGAAGGTTACGAACGCGTTATGGCATTCTTGGCCGGAACAGTGTATATTTGTGTGCGTGTTGACTATTTTTGTATTGGATATGCTATGCAACGGTTGTTCTTCATTTTTTTTAACATCGCCATGTGTACACATATATGTGATTGTCGAATATGTTGTTTTGACTGTTATGTTATGTCATGTCTTGACTGTTACGCTAAGTTGTATATTGTATGTACTGCGGGTTAGTTGTGCTTAGAAATTTGGACCCTATGTGATCTATGTTAAACACCTCTAAGAGCTAAGGAGTAGCCGGCGCCTTATTTGTGCACCAACATCCCCTTACATCATGTCAATAAAAAAATGCGGCTCCTACGATCAACTAATCTACGTGAGAGACTGTATAGTCCTGATCATTAGTGGTGCAGGTGGGCCCCCCAGGCCCTTCTCACATTCTGTATAGTCCTGACGAGTATCATTCTCTTCTGTGAACAGCAGTGATTGTGTGCACGTGCTCTGCTTTTATCTCCATCTCTTTACTTCCTACTCACTCCCCCATTTATAGGGTAGCTAATCAGATATCTGCACTGAATCGCACACCCGCATTTTCTTTATGTGATCAATCTCTCCTGCTCTCACGTGATGTCTAAAAACTTGCAGTGGCTTCAATAAAAACTCTTTGGTTTAGTTTTCAGAGCAGGATCCCCGAGACTTTACTCATCAATGAAGCTAGTGTATTTTAGCAATGGACACTTTCGTTGACAAAGCTAATCTGCACAGCGCTCAAACCAACACTTTCGCAGATTCCGCTGGCGTTGATGAGCCTGTGCCTGACGATGTTCAGCACTCTCCAGGTGATTGTGTCCTTCGAGCGTTGCCTGGAATACACGGAGCTCCCAGCTGAGGTGCTAGTTCTACTATACCTTAGTCTGACTATAAGGCACTCGCAGATAACGAAGCGGTAATGAAAAGTACTCTTATTGCAGCTTTCTGTTCGACTTCGCAGAGTGAGCTCGACAGTACGCCTGGAGAAGAGAAACGGGAGCCTGGCAGCCTGCCTCTGCGTGAGAACTGGCCGTCCGAGGGTGCTGTCGAATTTCGAAACTACTCCGCTTCCTATCGACCTGGCATTGCACCCGACGTTCTCAATGGAGTCAGTTTCATTGTGCAGCCTATGCAGAAGGTTCGTGTTTGTGCTTCCTCGAAGAGCTCTTCAATTCCAGCAGTTAAGTGAAGTCAATCTGGAGATACGAATAACATCGACATCGTAATTTTCATTTTGGGCAAGAGTGGGAATTCGGTGGCCAGAGAACTTATGGAAGCTTACCATATCAGAAAGAAAGAAAGTGATTGCACCAGTGATACTTCTGTGGTGCTTCACAACAAATAAAAGGAATTTTTAGATTTGATGTCGTAATGTGCATTGTGGCGATATGCCTTTCTTGTGGTTATGATGGGCAGTGTGCTTGCGCATGCTGGTTGTACATTACATATATTTAGGAAAGTTATTTCGGAATAAAGGCAGTTGCGAGTTAGCGCTTGTCCTGTGCTGTGTGTGCTCCTCTGTGTACTGTACCGCATTTACGCTTTGCAGTTTAGCATTGTGAAAAAACTAGCCCAGCAAGAAATTCTCTTAATTTTCATCATTGCTTCTTTTTTCTTTTTTTTTTGCAGGTGGGCGTAGTAGGACGGACGGGGGCCGGCAAGTCTTCCCTTGTGCTCGCTCTTTTGCGTTTCTTGAGAGCATCGCAAGGGTTCATCCTCGTCGACGGCGTCAACATTGCCGAAGTTCCTTTAAAGAGGCTGCGCCGCGCCCTCACTGTCATTCCGCAGGTACAAATGAAACCGAACCACCTCCTGCTTTTTTTTTTCGCAAAGAGTATTACGGGAAGTTTACGTCCATGCATGAACTGAGCCCAATTTAAGCGCGGTTTCGTGTACGCTAATTCATGGAACTTCTCTTTCTCCTTGACCAGCCGCGATGGTTTATTGCGGTTATTGTACTCGACTGCTGACCCGAAGGTCGCAGGATTGAGTACCGGCCGCGGCGGCCGCATTTCGATGGATGCGATTTAGATGCACGTCAAAGAACCCCAGGAGTCCGAAATTTCCGGAGCCTTCCGCTCTGATGACGCTAATAATATAGTGGTTTTGGAACTAAAAATCCCACAACTATTAAATTGTTTGTCTCCTTATCACATGCGCATGGGCAGCGATGCATGGCTTGGCAGTTTAAACACCATTTTTTTCTTTACATCCATTATCTGTATTAGTGAAAGATTTTGGTGTTGCAAACATACGGCAGGACCCCAGCCTGGTCCGGGGCACTTTGCGCACGAACTTGGACCCGACTGGGTCTCACTCCGACCACCAGCTTTGGCAGGCGCTGCACGACGTTCACCTGGATTACTTGGTCAAAGGTCATGCGGCAGGACTGGACATGGAGACCGCTGACGGAGGCACGAACCTCAGGTATGGTATCGCAAATGATTTTATTTCGTTTGAGTCAAGCCCACTGTCACAGAACACGTGATCTGTTAGGTATACGCACAAAGCGTTGACGAGCTAGTTGGTTCTTGTCCATGGTAGCTTGTAGCGCAACAAAACGACACAAGGATAAAGACAGAACTCTGCGCTTAACTCAAAATACCTATTTAAAAAAATTCATAAGATCAATTCTTGGCCAATCCCCCAGAGTGGGTGTGAGCCATACGGCAGAGGTTACAACAACAACAACTCTCAAGTGGTCAATTGAGACAAGCGCTGTTACGTGTGGTTTTTCTTCGTGTTGTATTGAAGCGCTAAAAGTTACCATGTTAGGTATATCAAGTCGAACTTCCACGAGACCCTGCCGGCTGCGCCACCGCAGTGGCTCAGTGGTTACGGTGATTCGCCGCTGACCCGAAAGCCGCGGGTTCGATCCCGGCCACGGCGATAGAATTTCGACGGAGGAGAGACGTTAGAGGTTTGTGTACTGTGCGATTCCAGTGCACGTTAAGAAACTGCACGTGGTCTAAATTATGCGGAGCCCTCCACTACAGCATCTCGCATAGCCTGAGACGCTTTGGGACGTTAAACCCTAGAAAACGAACCAAAGGCAACTTTAAGACCGCAAAGCTGGCCCAGGGTTCAATATGACAAGACGTTTCTACCATAATGTACCTTCCCATTGGTCGAACGCTTTTCTTGCGATAACTGCAGCATCCGCAATGGCTGAATTTCCGTTTTCTCCTCCGCTTCCGGGCCACATACCCTAGCTAGCAGACATAACGCTAGCCCCGTAAGAGTTCTTTCTAAGTGCGGGGGTCCGAATTACTTCCTTGTGTTTGCGCATGAACCGGCTCTCCCATCTAACTTGTACCAAGATAAGATTAAAAAAAAAAAACATGCCCTCTAGGAAAGTTCTTCCTGTTGTACATTAGTGGTAGTCGTGTGTACATACAACCTGTATTTTTTTCATGGCTAAGCGCTAATTAATTAATTAACTCAGCTTCGACCAAATAATTTACAAAAAAACGTTCAACAAACCTTGGCTACTCTAAGTGCGCGTCTTACGCCGGGCACCGGCATGGTGAAATTGGGATAGTTTGCCTAATGCAATCACCAGCAACAAGGGAAACAAAGACGCACGGCGTGCATTGTGTCTCACCCGCAGCGTCGGTCAGCGCCAGTTGGTTTGCCTGGCCCGAGCCTTGCTTCGCGGCTCCAAGGTATTGTTGCTGGACGAAGCCACCTCGCAGATGGACGGCGACACGGACCGCCTGATCCAGGCCACGCTCAGGGAGGCATTCGTCAACAGCACGCTCATCGCCATAGCGCACCGGATACACACCGTGCTCGACTACGACAGGTATAGGAGCATATCGGTATCGCATAGTTCGTTATTGTATTGTATTGTACGCTCTAAGCACGACAGAACTTTTGCAAACATGCACGTTCACAGAAGTATGTAATGACAATTTTCACATTTGCTCTGTGATGTTCAATGCAAAACATGTATGCTACATTGTGTTTGCACGTACCTTACATCTCTGGTTTAAAGGGCCCCTAAACCGTAGAGTTTCCTACAACAGTTACTAGAGGGAACTCTGGCGCTAGTGTCTATGGGAGCTGCAACGCATGGCGCTTCAGCCAGCATGGGAATGATGGGTAGTACACGGATTTGTCTAAACTCTGTTCTTTCGGCTCCGTTTGGCTCCGCGTCGCCTGCATCCGCTTTGTCGCAAACGAAGTTCAGCAAAAGTCAGCAGTTCCACTTCACCCCTTTAACATTTTTAGGCTCACCAATTCAAATCTGGTCACGAAGTTCACAACGGTTTATTCTTTTACCCGAAACGAACGCCACAACACAGCAATAAACAAAGCCACAAGTGCGTTCGAAGCCTTAAGCACGAAGATTAGGCAAATCCGTGTACTACCCATCATTTCCATGGTGGCTGAACGATCGCAGTGCCGGAGTTACCTCTAGGTAATTGTAGGAAACTCTATGCCCTAAACGACTCCAAGTTCAAAGAATAGCGTTAACGAAGCAAGGTGTGTGACCGGGCTAGGTAATTGTTGGAAACTCTATGCCCTAAACGACTCCAAGTTCAAAGAATAGCGTTAACGAAGCAAGGTGTGTGACCGGGCTAGGTAATTGTAGGAAACTCTATGCCCTAAACGACTCCAAGTTCAAAGAATAGCGTTAACGAAGCAAGGTGTGTGACCGGGCTAGGTAATTGTAGGAAACTCTATGCCCTAAACGACTCCAAGTTCAAAGAATAGCGTTAACGAACCCAGGTGGTCGAGATTTCCGGAGTCCTCCAGTACGGCATCCCTCATAATTATATCGTGGTTTTGGGACATTAAACTAGTGATGCAAAACCATCAGTAAGTGGACTATCGATTGCATCGATAGTTGTTTTGAAATTATTGATAGTGTAAAGAAACTATTGATAGTATTACCGATAGTGCAATCGATAGTACCGTCAGTAGTATTACTAACAATAACACTATCGATAGCGCCGTGAATAATTCTGCTGCTGTTGGCCGGCGATATGGCCAAAATCATTCGCGATAGTCTACTATCAACAATACTCAGTTCACTGAATTTATCAGCCACTTGTTTGGCTGAAGAAATAAATTATTTCCGCTGTGAAAATGCCGGAATATATCCATTAAAAAATTTGCATTCACAAGTAATGAGTTACACCTTACAATTAAACTTACTTCTTGATATTTATATTTTGAAATCCCAAAATACAACCTAAATTTGAGGCCGCGCACTTCCGCCGCATGTAACGGTTTCATTTCCGCTAAAAACATAGAAGTATTAAAATCATGGGAATGACATGAAATGAGCACGAATGCCTCGTCAACGCCCTCGTCAACGCGGAATTTTAAGGCCCTTATACAGGCACTTACCACAATCATTGTTCACATTTCTTGTCTCATGACCTGGCGCTCTTTCGCCATCAATTGGCCCTTGCGCCATTAAACACCAGGTATCATCATCATCATTTCCGCTGAAGCTGAATTGTTCAACTTAAGTATCATGTGCCAGAAAAGCATTCTGCTGAAGGAACGCAAGCATGTCAACTTTCTTGCCCTTCAGCATGCTACTCCTACTCTATACCGCGCACTCGGGGAACCAAGTTTAAGCTGCAATTCGTTCGCAGGGTTGACTTTATACTATGACAGTACTGTCGAATTTTCTATCGATAGCACTATCAATAGTTTTTAATACCATCGATAGTTCGATAGTGACTCAGCTTTCGATAGCATCGATATTGCCATCGATAGTTCTGAATCACTGCGTTAAATCCCAAGAATTAATAATATTAATTCTAAGAGAGTGGTTTCTTTCTCGCCTTCACTACCCTTCCTACAGGTGATATCTCCTCCTCGCCACTTATTTCTACATAAAACACGTGCACAATGCAACCACTGAAATGGCTGATTGGACGAGTTGGTGATTCATGATACTTAGAAATACGAGCGCGTAACTTATACAGGGACTCAGGAAGCAGCGCCTCCTCTAGGAGGCCCTGACACCAGGAACCGACAGCGACTCGATCATCGCAACAGCGACAACGTAGGCTGACATATGAAGTGTGTTGCAGCTTGATTGTTTACATACAATCCCCTAAAAATATGGCGCGGGACTGTCTTGAAAGAGATTCTTTATTTGGGAAAATTAGGTGAATAGTGGGGGTAAGTGACGCAGTAACTGTCTCTCAGGCGAGGACACCACAACCGCGACACTTCTTTCCTTTCAGAATACTCGTCATGGACGAGGGAAGGGTAAAAGAGTTCGGCACGCCCACCTCTCTGCTCTCCGATCCAAGCAGCTGCTTCTACAGGATGGCCTTGGACGCTGGCGTCGCGCCTCATCGAACTGATCACCTACTCGCTATCACATCGTTGTGAAAGGACGTTTTCGAATAAACTTTACATACAGTGAAAGTGGTGCTCCTTGCGTTCAGGTAAGGACAGTCAGAGGAGGAACTTATCACATCGTTGTGAAAGGACGTTTTCGAATAAACTTTACATAGAGTGAAAGTGCTGCTCCTTGCGTTCAGGTAAGGACAGTCAGAGGAGGAACTTATCGCATCGTTGTGAAAGGACGTTTTCGAATAAACTTTAGATACAGCCAAGGTGGTGATGGGCGCGTTCATGTAAGAACTGTCAGAGGAGGCTTCCGACTGTGCTTTTTTTTATTTCAACGAAACGTTTATATGCCATAGCAGTAGGACACGACAATATATCGCGCTTGTTATTAAGGTGAAAGCTTCACATGGCTTATGAGTGAAACAGTCAGGTGGCGCGAACAGCAATGGTACCAAAACTTAGCGGGGCGAATCCCAACGATACTGCTACAGCGAGTGCTACGGCGGGTACGCCAAGTGATCAGAAATGATAATTTATGCATAAGGTGAATCAACTGTGAATTACGATGATTTAAAAGGAATCAAAGTTGAATGAAACGTGAGCCACATGTGTATTAAGGTAGTAAGGATAAGCAAGTCAAACAAACGGGAATTAAGAAAGAATCGAATGTTAAAGGACCCCTGTACACCAAAATTGAAGCCTCAAGATGTTTGTGCTTGATTGTCCTGTATACGGGGGCACTTCTGACCGATTATCAGTGGCGGACGTTAGCTCTAAGATATCTTAATTAAGTTTTAAAGTAAGCGTGAGTGCTCATGTGAGTTGGCCGCACGTCGCGACTGGTATGACGTATACCGAAGCCCCCTGCGACGTTCCACGATTCTCGACGTCAGAGAAGGTTGGCGGGGCGCGCTCAATGCTCAATACCACGACTGGCACCCGGCGAAGACTATTGTTCGTTAGCCTTCTCGCTCTGTTGTCGGGCTGCTCTCAACGTACTTCTAGCTGCTTCGGCCAAGAGTGCTTCTTTTTTCTTTTTTTTCCTGAAGGGGGGAGGGGGGGGGGCACGCGCTTAACATACCGAAGCCCCCGCATCGTTTCATTCTTACCGCGCGCGGGGCCCCGATTTGAAAAATGCGCTTTGAACGACACCAAAGCTTGAGTGCACGTGATCGTGGGCGCTCCCCCGCTGTAGGTAGGGCGCTAGTTTCTTATGGTATTTAGGCGGGAGTTTCCAACTGACGCAAAACTGTTCCCAAATAACGACGCTAGTATTAATTATACGATGTGTTACAGCATTTACGATTCGATTTCGGGATTGCCAGACACAAAGCTACAAATTACAGTAAAGAAGTCGCAAACAAAACTTTCGCTGTCAGGGGTCCTTTAAACTGAATGACATGTGAAAGGAAATCAAAGATACCTCGGAGACCATGTTTCACCATAGAGAACCAGTGGGGATGTCTAGGCGACCGAAAAAGTACAAGAGGAAGTAAGAGTGCAATACTCAAAGAAGGCTGCACCATCAACACAATGATTCTTGGTGTATATCAACAGTGTCCTACGAGAGCATAGGTTTTCGCATGTTCTCTCCTTAGTGTTAGTTGATGGGACTGTACATTTGTTTTCTCAGTCATGTCCTGGTTTTTTCTGTCTTTTTTTAAAGCTTGAAATCGCAACGTGTGCGAACTGAGAAGCCGCTTGCAGGCGTATCGTCTGTGTGACAGCGACTGCTTTCCGATCGAGTGAAATCATAACTACGAATCACTAAAACCCCTGAGGCAAGCGCAAATACAAGCGCCACGTTTACCGTGAACGCATTGCGAACAAGAAACAAATGAGGAACATCGTTCATCACGCCAAAAGCCAGTAGAGATGGCATAGCCTGCGAGATGTAACGCAATCAACGCAATGACCTCGCGGACGGAGTTGACGGAGTTTTTACTCGCTGTTTCCTCGAGCATGTGCGGGCGTCGCGGGCGTGCGACAGGAGTTGCACGTTGCAATCCCTGCAATACCGCAGTAGCTGTTGGAACGCTGGTGTGTAGCGACTGCACATTGTTTAGTGCAACATGCGCGCTGCGAATGTGTGGATATGCTGCCTCCCTCTCGTCATCGTGGATACGATCTTTTGAACATAACTCTTGAGCTGCAATCGTTGTTTCATCGTACATGTCCGTAAGTTGTTGCTGCTCACCGTTCTAGATCATATACTCGTTCACACACTTTTGTCGAAATTTGCGTGTGCCAGTCGCCACAACCAGTGTCCTCGCAAGTCCGACTGTGATTGTAGTACATAGCTAACGGTCTACACATCCCTATACTTCCTCATCTGATGTGTCAAGGCTTTGTTCTGCGTTACACATTAACTATCTCTCCTGTACAGACGTGTGTATACGGAAGCTCCGCAAATTGCTCTGTTTTGTTAGTAATCTAACGTTACGTTTAGTGGCGCAGCCTAAGTCCTTCACTTCGCCGTAAAACAGCAAGGGGTAGCATCTGAGCAGATGCAGATAGTGGAGTTGTCGCCGGAGGTCAAAAACAAAGGCGCGGTTAATTCAAAACGCGCAGTTATGATTACGGTGAAAATCGCATCTGGAACCGTCATCCTACCGGCATAGTCTGCTACACAGTTATCGCAATTTTATGTTTAACGCACGCAGCCTCTGTGGCATCTCCCAGAATTGAACGTCTGCTATACGACCTTGCGTTGATCAATCAAACTGCGGAAGAAAGCCACAAGCCTTGGTCTTGCGCAGCCCCGACATGAAATTCGCCGCTGTTCTGGAGCAGCCGCCTTCACATACGGTAATTTCACAAAAACAAGAATAGAATAAAGCGCAAAAGGCTCCTCCGAAACTTGAAATTGCAAGAGAAGTGTATATGCATATGGATTCGAAGGCGCACAAGGCAACGAAAGCGTTGCTGACGTTATCGTCAACAGGTCTGTACGATTGCACGTATGCTTGATGTACTCCCCCAAGTGGGCGCGTGATTCTTTCAACCTATCTTCTGTCTCTCATTTCGCCCCTTTATCCCTTCCCCCCCGTGCAGGGTAGCAAATCCGACGGGCGTCTGGGTAACCTACCTGCCTTTCATCTCTGATGAAATGATGCTTAACAACGTACATCAAGCCATCTGATTCAATAGTGCTACGTCGTGAAAACCGCGCTCCCGTTTCTTCCACTGTGTGCCTTCGACCCTCTTTTCGAAGCGAATCCGTAACAGTGTCTCAATTTCATCTCATATCTTCGACTCGGCTGCTGGTTTTCTTGATGCCGAATTCCATGGCTCAAGTTTGCACAAGCGTCTGTTTCTTGTATATTCAGGTATTAATGCACGACGGGCCCATTGTCATTGCAGACAAGCTGATGACATAGAACCTCCATCCACTTGGGTATCGGGCATGGATTCATACCTTGGATTCTGCGCGACTGACGCTCATTGTAGAAAGATTACGTGAACAACTTCAATCCGGTGGCGTGGGCATTCAAGCGTCCTGCCGTGACGTTCCTGCAGAGACCAAGTGCTCTTTGAGGTTACGCTTGCCTGCTGTGAATGAAGTTATCTGAAAAGTCTCCATGCAGCTTATCGAGCATGCACCCGATGCGTTGACACTCTCTCACGTTGAACGCGCCGATAACTACACGGTGCGTACGGACACATCCCTCCTAGACGGCGCCATCCTATTGTACAGTTTGCTGGAGCATCACATGTGCATCAAGCAACTTCTTCTGAACGCCGCAGCTTTTCCGTTGTGCCACCGTCCTGCAATATTCGGCAGCGCACTGTGTGCCAACCGAGGTATCATAGAGGTTGAAGACCACCCAGACGACATGGTGAGGTCAGTGCAGGAAATATACCAATGCAAGGCTCTGTCCCGCGCTCTCGGGAATCTGGCGCCTCGGCTAAACTGCTTAAGTGTCACGTCGCTCGAGCTTGACCACATCTCAGCAGAATGCATCGCCAAAGGAATTACGAATAGCAACCTGAGGCGCCTACATCTCTCCAACGAAATGTCGGCCAGTGTCTCGCGGGAACTGATGTCTGCCGTCAGCTCCTGTGAAAGCCTCATCTCTCTCGAGCTCGGCGGTTTTAGCAGGTTCTTACGGTCCAGCGCTACCGCGCTTGCGAGTGCACTGAAGTCCAACAGGATGCTGTGGAAACTGCGTGTAAGGTTCTTGGCAGATGATGCGCTCGGTATCCTCCTTGGATCTCTCAAGCATAACGAAGCACTACAGGAGCTGTCACTCGAATGTTCAGGTGACCGTTCTGCACTGTGGGATGGTCTTCAAGCACTCCGCGAGAACAGAGTGATCAAACGCCTTGAACTTACGGAAGCCAACTTGTCCACCAGCTGCGCTCTAGTTATAGCTGAAGTTCTGCGGGATAACAAGACATTAGCAGAACTTTTGCTTTCTTCAAATTCGATCCGCGATCTCGGTGCACGAGCATTGGCTAAGACACTTCAGGAGAGCTTTTCCTTAAAGGGTCTTGACATCTCCAACTGCCGACTGACCAGCAAGTCGTCTCGAAGTTTGTAGAAGCGGTTTCTCGAAATAGTGCGCCTTGGGGAGCTTCCGCTTCCCCAAGGCGTGTCTTCGCTGGACGAAAGATGCTAACTGCTCTGGCACTGTGCAGTGGTTTTCCGCAGCTCGAGTTAGCAGTGCATCACTCGCGGAACTGGTCATCGCACCTCCTTGCCGTGTGGATGCCGAAAGCAGCGAAGTAGTCGTCACTTTTCTAGAAACAACACATTCGCTCAGAAAGCTTATCGTGCGTCCCTTCGTGCAGGACTGTGCCTTTTCAACTGCGGTATTGAACGTCCTCGCACGCAATAAGAGTATACGCAAGGCCGAATTTGACCAGACCCTCCAAGCCCACCTGAAGGCCAAAGCGCTTAAAGCGCTGCTGCTCGCCAACCGAACCTTACACCGTCTCAAGTTCAACTACGATAGTATCCCCAGAAAGGCACCCGCTATGCTAGCCCGTGCTCTTAAGGATAACTTCGTGTTCCTGACACTGGAATTTGACTACCAGAACGCGCAGAATGACACGTACCGAGTACTGAATGCACTCAACAGAAACCGATCGCTTCTGAACAGAGCAGTCGAATGCGTCTTGGACGCCGCTATGGACGATCACTCTACGCGAGCCCTTCGTCTTCTCTCTACCACCGAATCACTTCTGGACGCTGTCAGCACGGCTTCGGGAAAAGTGCGCGAGGAGTGCCGGTGTTTGGTGCTTGAGGCAGTGTCGAGGCAGCGTCGAGTGTTAATACTCAGAAGATGTACTGGTACAGTACACACGAGAGTTTGTTAGGGGACACAACTATAATAGATCTAAAAACTAGCCTTATTAAAAATGAGTGCGATAGTTAAGGATTAGGTAGCGATCGCGATATCTCCGAGCAAAGCCCGTTCATACAAACTAACTAACACCGAGGGCGACGCGCTGCGTTGCAATTTCATTTACTTCCTCGATTTCTTTCCATTGCGAACATTCAAGCAATGGTAGAGGCCAAAGGAAAAGCTGCAGTGAGACAGCTTGAGGTGTCCTTAGCCCCCGCGTTACATTGTCGCAGTGAGCGGCGCAATCATATTAAAGAAATATGTTTGCATTAAAAAAAATTACGTACAGGAATTGTACGTAGGGTCACCATAATTAGTCACTACCGAGGAAACTCATAAAAGTACTGACAGTGAACTGTTATCTATCATATCATATCATGCGCACGCTAAAAGTTGTTTTTGTGTATATGTTGCTTCCTGTTTGCAATAAAACCTGTCGGTTCAAAGTTCAGCGCCCTGTCCTGTGGTCTTTGTATTGTGCTTCCGTCTTTTGCGCTGCTTCAAATGCAGTTTTGACTATGTTTGCTCTTGAGGACGGGGCAAAGCCCGCGCTGTCCGCTGCGCCGCCCCTGCCACGAGTTCGCAACAAGTGCAAATGAAACGTTAATGTGAACTAAACTGAATCAAACGTACCATGAATCAAATTGTGAATCTACACCGCGTCGACCAAGTCCCAGTATGTAGAACCAGTGTTGATGTCTAGGAGATGCAAAAGGAACTAACAGTTTAGAATAACAGAGCTCAGCTAGTTTGTAAGTATTCATTCTAAACGACCCCAGCGTTTGTGGTGTCTTGACTTCCTTCTTGTGTCCATGTTTGCACGCCCTGTCTTTTTGAATGAACCAGCAGTGAAATGAAATTAGAGGGAGTAAGTAATTTAATAATGAGTGTCCCGTGAGACCTCGGGCTCACGCTTGCAGTCTACTTAGCGTAACCTAATTGGGCTGTAAATTCTGTCTTCTCAACCTCATGCTGTTGTCTGCGCTAGAAATCGCAGTACGCGCGAACTGACATGCCGAGCGCCAGCATTGCAGTGACCGCATTGAATATGAAAGAAATCTCGATTACGCAGTACTGAAACCATCGAGATAAGTGCAAGTAGCAGTGCCACCTTCACCTTTTAAATAAAGAAATGGTGAAACGGTGTCCTACAAACAGTAGCGTAGCCAGAAATATTTTTCTGGGTGGTTTCAACCTTACTTTATGTATGTTCGTTCGTGCGTTTATATGTGTGCGTGTATATATACAAGTACGAAATTTAAAAAATTCGGGGGGAGGCAGCTACGCCAGTGCCTGCACACGAATAGCCAGCGAAGGTTGCATAGCCTCCGAGACATTGCACGTGCGATCTCGGAGGTTTTCGGAGAAGCATTTATTGTTTCTGGCAAATCCGCACGCTGGCGCTACTGGCCCGCAACGATGGCATGGAATCGCCGACCGCGTCGTCGGTGTCGTCGCAATCGCCCACGCGAGGAGAACGGTGTTTTCGCTCGCTGATTCATCGTTTTCATCGTGTATGTGCAGGCGTACGCCAGGAGTTGCAATCATATTGCAACCATTTTGCAATCCTTGCGATACCGCAGTTGCGGTTGGAGCGTCGGTGTGTAGCGGCTGCACGGTGTTCCAGTACATGTGCGGCGGAAATGTGTGGATGTGCTGCCTGCTTTTTGTCGACATGGATACGATCACCTGAACATCAGTCTTGAGCTACAATCCTTGTTTGATCGTATGCATATGTTCGTAAGTTGTTGCTCACTGTTCACGATCATTTGTTGCTCATGTTATCGATCACTGTTCACGAAATTGCCTCTGCCAAATTCGTGGCATCATCACTCCGATTTCGACCACCTTAACTTTTTTCAGTCATATTATTGCGTCGGTGTGATTGTAGCTAACGTTGTACGCTGCCGCGTGCTTCCTCAGCTGATATGTAGAGGCTTTGCATTGTCTTACACACATAGGCGTGCGCAGTGTCCCCTTAAGAGCCGGGGGGGGGGGAGGGGCGAAGGTTTGTCGCGGCGCGCCCCCTCCCTATTAAGTCAAAGCATGTTGAAAACTTCTTTGCCCCCCCCCCCTTTTAGGTGACTAGGAGGGGCGGCCGCCCCCCTCTCTGCCCCCCCCCCCCCTTGTGCGCACGCCTACGCTTACACATAAACACACTGCCCCTGTAGAGATGCGTGCACAAGGAAGATCTGTGGACTGTTCAGTTGTGTTACTAATCTGAAGTTGAATTTTGAGGTACATCTTACCACACTTCGCTTCGCCGTAAAGGACAAGGTGGTAGTATGCAAGCGGAAGGAGGCAGTCGATTTCTCGCCGGACGTCAAAAACAACCGCGCCTAATTTAAAACGCGCAGGAAAGTTGCTTGCGCAGAGAACCGCTTCTTGAACCATCATGGTACAGTCATAGTGTGTTACACAGTTAAAGCAATTTTATATTAAAAACACTCAGCCTCCCCGACATATCTCAGAACTAATGTTCCATTAAGGTATCGCGCTGATTAATCGATTTGCGGAAGCAATCCGACATCAAATTTGCCACTGTGCTGGGGCAGCCGAATTCACGTTCGGTAATTTCACAGAAAAAAGAATGCGACAATAAAACGCGCTAGGTCTCCCCAAAACACAGCGTTGCAGGAGAAGAGCAGATTCGTATTGGTCAAATATAGATTCTGGTTGGGTAATCTCGCCATGTGAGTTGATGCTTACCAACATGTATATGATGCTTACCAATGTTCATTCTAAAAAGACAGGGCGTGCAAACAGGGACACAAGAAAGAAATCAGGACACCACAAACGCCGACTTCTTTCTTGTGTCCGTATTTGCACGCCCTGTCTTTTGAATACTTACCAACTAGCTTAGCTCTCTGTTATTCTATGCTTACCAATGTATGATGCTTACCGATGTGATGCCTACCAACGTACATAAGGTATCTGATTCAATGCAATGCTAGGTTGCAAAAGCTCAGCACGCGTTTGTTACAATATATGCTTTGTCCATCTCTTCGCATTCGTACCAGTGCCTCATCCTCATCAGCTCTCTTGGACTGGCGGGCTCCTGGACATTTTCGCACCGGCTTTCATGGCTCACGTTTGAGCAAACGTCCCATTTTCGTACACTGAAGACAACGCACTACGGACCCCTTCTCATTGCTGACTAGCTGATGACATGGAACCTCCATCTACTCGGGTCCCTGGCATGGAAAGTGCAATCCATACCCTGGATTCTGCGCGACTGTTGCTCGTGGTAGAAAGGTTGCGTGACCAACTTAAATCCGGTGGCGTGGACCTTCAAGAGCCCTGCAGTGACGTCCCTGGAAAGACGAAGTGCTGGTTGAGGCTACACTTGCCTGTTCTGAACGAAGTCCTCTGGAAAGTCTCCATGCAGGTCGTGGAACATGCACCCGGCGCGTTGACACTTTCCCACGTTGAACGCACCGATATCTACACGGAGCGTACGGGCACATCCTTCATGAACGGCGCCATCCTGTTGTGCAGTTTGGTGGAGCGTCACATGTGCATCAAGCGACTTCTTCTGAACGCCATGGCTTTTCCGCTGTGGTACTTTCCTTCAATGCTCGGCAGCGCACTGCGTGCCAACCGAAGTATCCTAGAGGTTGAAGAAGACCCAGTCGACATGGTGAGGTCAGGGCACGAAATGCGCCAATGCAGGGCTCTGTCCTGCGCTCTTGGCAATCTGGCGTCTAGGCTAAAATACTTGAGTATCACGTCGCTGAAGCTTGACCGCATCTCAGCAGAGGACATCGCCATAGGAATTACGAAGAGCAAACTGAGGCGCCTACATCTCTGCAACGAAATGTCGGCAAGTATGACACGGAAACTGTTGTCCGCCGTCAGCTCCTGTCAAAGCCTCACCTCTCTCGAGTTTGCCGGTTTTAGGCAGTTCTCACGGTCCAGCGCGATCGCGCTTGCGAGTGCACTGAAGTTGAACAAGACGCTACGGAAACTGAGGGTGCGCTACTTGGCAGATGATGTGCCCGGTATCATCCTCGCATCGCTCAAGAGCAACGAAGTACTAGAAGAGTTGTCACTCGACTATTCGGTCGACCACTCACGTTCAACGCTGTGGGACGGTCTTCAAGCACTGCGTGAGAACAGGGTGCTGAAACGCCTCGAAATAACGTACGCCTACTTTACGAGCAGCTGCGCAATAGTTCTAGCTGAAGTTCTGCGTCAAAACAATGTAATCGAAGAGATCTCGCTGTCAACGAATTTCATCAGGGATGTTGGGGCACGAGCGTTGGCTCAGACCCTTCAGGAGAGTTCTTCTTTAAAGCATCTTGACGTCTCCAAGTGCCGACTGACCTGCAACGTCGTCTCGAAGTTTGTAGAAGCGGTTTCTCGAAATAGCGCAATCGAGTGCGTGCGCCTCGGACATGTCGACATTCCCGAAGACTGGGCACCAACGTTGCCTGTCACAGAAGATGTGTCCTCTCGCTTGCAGGTCTCCTGGAACACCCGAGCGCTTGAGCAGTGGGCGGCGTGTGGGGCTTTCCGCTTCCCCAGAGCGTGTCTTCGCTGGTCGAAAGATGCTAATTGCTGTGGCATTGTGCAGTGGCTTGCCGCGGCTCGAGTGAATAGTGCATTGCTTGTGGAACTGGTCATAGAATGTCCTTTCCGTGTGGATGCCGAAAGCACCGATGCGGTCGTCTCTTTTATAAAAACAACACCTTCCCTCAAAAAGCTTATCATGCGTCCCTCCAAGGATAACTATATCTTTTCAACTGCGATTTTAAACAGTCTAGCGCGCAATAAGAGTGTCTGTGAGGCCGAATTTCACCAGACTCTCCGCGCCCACCTGGACGTCAAGGCTCTTGAAGCGCTGCTGCTCGCCAACCGAACCTTACATCGTCTCAAATTCAGGTACGATAGTCTTCCCAGCAAGGCTCCCGCTATGTTGGCCCGTGCTCTGGGTGATAACTTCGTGTTCCTGACGCTGGAATTCGAAGACCAGAATGCGCAGAACGACATGTACGGGGTAGTGAGCGCCCTCAACAGGAATCGATCTCTTCTGAACAGAGCAGTCGAATGCGTTTTGGACGCTGCTAGGGACGAGCACTCGACACGAGCCCTTCGTCTTCTCTCTACCACCGACTCGCTTCTGGACGCTGTCAGCATGGCTTCGGGAAAGGTGCGCGATGAATGTCGATGTTTGGTGCTTGAGGCAGTGCGCAGTCTTGAGTGTCAACACTCCGAAGATGTAGTGGTATGGGGCACATGAGACTGTGTAAGAGGACAGAACGATAATGCATACAGAAACTAGCCTAATTAGAGAAATCAGCGGTAATTAAGGAATTAAGGAATAGAGGTAATGACAGTAAGCTGTGACCTTCCAGCCAACCTCTACACCAGTAGTCAGATGTTCATGTATTAGTTTTCCTTGCCTCTGGTGAGACGGCATGATCAGACATCGCTACGAGCGTGCTTGCTGCTGTGTATTTCTCTGGTAGTACCGTCATCCGCAAACGATAAGTAGTCTAGGGACAAGATAAGTATCGCTAATATGCTTCTCAGTGCTTCTGACGACGGATGCTACGACAACACTATGAACAGGATCAGCCAACCGTAAACCACCGAGTCAGGCCCGTAGCCAGGAAATTTTTTCGGGGGGGGGGGGGGGCACTTGCTGAAAGCCTTGACTATTTGAGAAAAACGCCTATTTTCATTTTTTATTTTCGGTAAAACACCATGTATCATAAAAATTTGGGGGGGCACCCCCCCCCCCTGGCTACGGGCCTGCACCGAGTGCACTAAATCGATATCATCAGCTGAAAGGCATGTTGTAAATTGTACTGGCATTACATATGCTAAGCTGCTGGCTGACGGAAAGCGATGAGAACGACGCAATCATGGACGTACGCAATGTCCGTCAAGACAAGCGTTGCTGGAGTTCCAGGGCGTGGCACCCGCGATGAGCTCCGGCCGTCCCATTGGGCACTTTGCCAAGCGGAGCAGCATAATTACGTTAACGCCTTAAGACGCCACGAGTTGGCCACGTTAGCCTATGGATCAGCGACGATCGTGGAGGCCACGTTCAGGACAACGCCTAACAAGGCAGGTCGAGCATACATTGCGGTGCTGTGCCTGTGAGAGTGCGCGCATGGGTATTTGACTACTCACACCACTGAAGTTCCGCAATAAATATTTATTTTTATAACCAATTGGTCTCTGTCCTTTTCTTTAAACACCTATTGGTGACTTATAAATGTTCCTAACTCCTTCTTCTTGAGCAAGTCTTCGTGATATGTCACAACAACAAGCTCCGTTTCTGCGTTCCCGGCACCTCGCAAACGGATATTTCGTAGAGCGCTATCGTGTACGCACGTAACAACCTGATGAGGAAAAACAGCTCGCGGCACCGTGTGACGCTTTTCCCGCTAAACCGGTTGGAACTGCCATCGCTCGAGCGAATGAATTCTGCTGTGATGGCGGAACACCATCCGTAGAAATCAGGCCCGCAGCCAGGAATTTTTTTCGGGGGGGGGGGGGGCAGGGGGGGGGGGGGCACTTGCTTAAAGCCTTAACTACAGGCGAGAAAAGCACCTATTTTCATTACTTGTTTATGGAAAACACCCCCCTCCATCAAAATATCGAGAGGGGAGCGCCCCCCTCACCCACCCTGGCTACGGGCCAGGTAGAAACGCAAGACGGCCAAATAATAGTGTGCGCAGTTACAATTTAAGTTGCCACCGAGGAGAAAAAAGCAACAAGTCCCACCATGCAATCAAACACATTGCAATAAGTTCACCTGGCGTGGTGCTCTGTTTTGGCTGCCACGAGCAGTGGCTTTGCCACAAGTTCTTTTCAGGGTGCAGGGTTGGCCACTGCCTCTCGAGATCGTTACAGTGTGTGTGTGTGTGTGTGTGTGTGTGTGTGCGTGCGTGCGTGCGTGCGTGCGTGCGTGTGTGTGTGTGTGTGTGTGTGTGTGTGTGTGTGTGCGTGTGTGCGTGCATGTGTGTGTGTGCGTGCGTGTGTGTGCGTGCGAGCGTGCGTGCGTGCGTGCGCGCCATATTGGACTCTTCGACGAGTACCTCCGATACCTGGAATTTGCCCGAGTCTTCCTTTTGCCTTTACCATAGCCTGTACGAAAGATTTCCACCGCGCGGCGATGCTCAACTATACTATCCACATCAATTCGTTCGTTGGGCGAAAATGCCAAATGCCATACCGTAAATGTAAACTTAAAAAAGAAACAATGAAAGCAGCTGGTGGATTTCTTTTTCCTGTTTTTTTTTAAGACCAAGACTAGACGGGGGCGACGCACGATGATCGGAGTGACGTGCCTTTCCTTACGTGAAATCGCCGTGGTGAAGCGCACTTCCCGTAAGAACAACCAATAGGGCATGCACCGTCAGATTAAACAGACACGTTCAGGTGAAATCGTCTACCACACATCTTCACACAGCGGAGATTTTCTTTGATACGTTCATGTATTAAGACTTCATTATTACGACTTCATTTGGCGGCTTTTATCTGTGAGAGCACAATATAGATGCCTAATCAGTGATCGAGAGATTACATGTGATAAATAGTGATTAAAGCGAAGCAAGCATGAACTAAGGTGAATTAAAATGAATTAAAGATGAATGAAATTTGAATTAACACTGACTGAAATACTAAGCTGAATTGAAGCAAATGAAACGTTACTGTGAATTAACCGTGAATTAAACGTGAATTAACGCCTCGTCGACCAAGGCTCAGGGTGTACAACCAGTGGTGATGTCTAGGCGAGGTAAAGAAAAGAATGAACAGTGCAATCAAATTAGAACAACAAAGCAATTTAATGAGTATCTCGAGAGAGCTCGGACTCACGCTTGCAGTCTCCATAGCTTGAGCTTAAAGGAGTGGTGACGCAAAAATTCGGACACAATTTGACTGTTGCATCACCCTAATGGGTGCATATAGGTGGCATCTGGAAACATCAGCCACAAATACAACCTAAAAAGTATTTTAATTGAGTTTTGAAGTTCGTGAAAGTGCCGAATCGGAAATAGAAGCAAAAAGCAATGATGTCATCGAGTGGGGCCATTTTCTAAACAGCGTACGTCACGAGTTCTGGCCAGGTTACCGAAGGCGTGTGCTAAACCCTCCCCCCCCCCCCTCATCGCGTCTGCTGCCGCTGCGTTTCCGCCGCGTCGGCGGCGGAAACTCATGGAGGGGCTTTAGCGTGTACGAGACGGACAACGCTTGCTGCGACATCTGATGATGCATAGATTAACTAGAGACCTACAAAATAACATTGCAGCGACTTACCTGCTTACTGACTCTGTGTAAAGCATTAGCAGCGAGATAATTAGCGACTCAAAGTATTCTCATTGCTTTTTGCGACAAGACAGCAACGCGACGGAGAAAACAGAACAAAAAAATATTGCAGTCGGACAAAACGCCACCAGATGTCGCTACCGGCTCCGCGGCTGTAGAGTCACTAGGCTGTAGAGTCACTCTACGCGGCTGTTGCTACTGCTGCAGCCGTCAACAGCTCCGGTAACCAGGTATCCGCAAACTTTAGGAAGTCTACAGACTAAAGCTCTCTACTGCCGGGATCGCATTGCGTAGCGGACAGATAACTGCTTCGGCTTCCGACGTGCGTGCGTGGGATTGTTATGCCTTGAGAACGCAGCGTTGCCCAATCTAAATACGAGCCAGTAAAGCGTACATAACGTCACTTGCATCTTCACATAAACACTGTCAAAGAGTGCCAATGTTGTGACTTCACTGCTTCTTTCGTCACTTCTCAACCTGCTACTCCACAAATGATCGAAGCGAAAATGTGCCAGCACGTCTAATGCTGCGGCTGCTCCAAGCCTCACGGAACACGACGACAGGAACAAAATCGCAGAAACCGGCGAGATTCGCGATGTGAATCGAGCCTTTCTGAGTGATTTTTACACTCCTCCCAGTTCTTTCGTCCATCGCCGCACTAGATAAGCAACGTTGTTTGATGATTGAGGAGACAAGCACTGGCAACGCTCAACACAGCAGACGAAACAGCTGCGCAGACAACATGGCAGAAGCTGGTGACACCACTGGCTCTCGCGGTCACTTGATAGTATTTGTTAACCAGTAGGCCGACTGCGTCACGGGGCAACGGGGCCACCGAGTCTTCAAAATCGAAACTGCCTCCAGCCGTAGCATACGAGAACATTCGTCTCGCGCTGGGGCTAATGAGTTTCGTTGCCGCTCGTAACGAGTCAGTAGCCACTGAGTAACAGCAAAAAAACAGAGGTTCACAAATTTTCTGTCACCACTCCTGTAAATTTTGTATCGTCTCAATAGGTCTACGCTTGAAATAGCTAGCAACTACACTGTACTAGCAACACTCGCGAATAGAGAAATCGCGCGCCACCATTCCTTCGCGGCCTCTGTGACATTGGCCACATTGCAACAGAATGAAATAATGATTACGCGGTACTTAAATCCGCGAACAAAGTGCAAGTATTACTCCCACTTTCACCTTGGACAATTAACAATAAATAAACTGTGTTCAGCAAACGAATAGCCAGCAAAGGTTGCATAGCCTCCGAGACGCCTCCCGCGCAATCTCGGAGGTCATGAGAGCATCGTGCTTTCTCACCGATCCGCACGCTGGCGCCACCCACTCGCAAAAAAGCATAGTTTCCTAAAATGACCTAGAGGGAACTCTGGCGCTGCGATCGTTCAGCCACCATGGGAATGATGGGTAGTACACGGATTTGCCTAGTCTTCGTGCTTGTGGGCTTCGAACGCACTTGTGGCTTTGTTTATTGCTATGTTTTGGTTTTCTTTCGGATAAAAGAATGGATCGTTATGAACTTCGTGACCAGATTTGAATCGGTGAGCCTAAAGAAGTTAAAGTGGTGAAGTGAAACTGCTGATTTTTGCTGAACTTCGTTTTTCGACAAAGCGGATGCAGGCGACGCGGAGCCGAACGGAGCCGAAAGAACGAAGTTTAGACAAATCCGTGTACTACCCATGATTCCCATGCTGGCTGAAGCGCGATGCATTGCAGCTCCCATAGACACTAGCGCCAGAGTTCCCTCTAGTAAGTATTGTAGGAAACTCTATGCAAAAAAGTAGCAAAAAGGCGTGGGATCGCTGTGACGTCACAATCGTTCAAGTGAGGAGAACGGGCACGGGGTTTTTGCTCGCTGATTCATCGAGCATGTGCGGGCGTGCGGCACGAGTTGCAATCTTTCTGCAATCCTTGCAACACCGCAGTAGCTGTTGGAGCAGTTGGAGCGCCGGTGTGTAGCCGGTGTAGCGGCTGCTCGGTGTTCAAATGCAACATGTGAGGCTGGAAATGTGTGGATCAGCTGCCTGCTTCTCGTCGTCGTGGATGCGATCTCTCAAACATCACTCCTGAGCTACAATCGTTGTTTCATCGTATGGGCTCGTAAGTTGTTGCTCACTGTTCACGATGATAATTTCGTTCACACGCTTTTATCGGAATTCGTCTCTGCCAGTCGTCAAACCCTTTTGATCATAAGAACGCGTTTAGTGTGTCAGTTGATAGAAGCTAACGGCGTACGCTACCGCGTGCTTTTTCAGCCGATATGCAGAGACTTTGAGTTGGGGGCCTTAAACATCAGCAAACTGCCCCTGTACAGATGTGGGTACACGGAAGCACCGCAGATTTCTCCGTTGTTTTACTAATCTGACCTTACATTTTGTGGTGCCCTCACTTCGTCGTAAAATAATAGGTGGTAGTATCCGAACAGAAACGGGCAGGCGAGTTGTCGCCGGCCTTCAAAAACAAGGGCGCGTAATTCAAAACGCGCAAGATCGTTGACTGCGGTAGAAACCACTTCTGGGATCATCATCGTACGGCACAGCGTCTGACAAAATGATAACAGTTTTGTATAAAACGCACACAGACACCTTGGCATATCTGAGAACTAAATTTTCGCTAGGGTTTTGCGCTGATCAATCGGTTTACGGACGCAAGCCCAACGCATTGGTCTTCCTGAGCCCTGACATCAATTTCGCCACTGTGCTGGAGCAGCTGCCATGACGTAGAGTACTTCCACAGAAACAAGTACACTAGCATAAAACGCGTTAGGGTCCCCCACACTTGACGTTGCAGTAGAGGTGTATATGCAGATTAGTCTAATATAGATTCTCGCGTAATGTGATGCCTGCCCAGCGACGGATACAGCATTTTGAGGGGGGGGGGTGATGGGGGGTGCGTTATTTTAGGGGAAGCGTGATACCTAAAGCTGCGTATGGGGCGTCACTTAGCTATACGTTTAAAAATTAACACGACATCCAGACGCCCCTTTGGATCCGCCAGTGTGCTTACCAACGTGGGAAGATATCTTATTCAATGAAGTGCCACATCGTGAAAGCTGCGCTCCCGTTCGTTGCACTGTGTGTCTTACTTTGTATCTCTCTTCGAAAGTGCATCCGTACCAGTGTCTCATCCGCATCACCTATCTTGGACTGGCTGGCTGCTGGATTTCTTGGTGCCGGCTTTCATAGCTCACGTTTGCACAAACGTCTGTTTCTCGTATATTGACGGCATAACGCACTACCGAACCCTTCTCATTGCAGACTAGCTCACGACATGGATCCGCCATCCACTCTGGTCATGGAAAATGGAATCCATTCCCTGGATTCTGCGCGACTTTTGCTCATGGCAGAGAGGTTGAATGACAATCTTAGATCCGGTGGCGTGGACCTTCAAGCATCCTGCAGCGACGTCCCCGGCAAGACCAAGTGCTGGTTGAGGTTGCACTTGCCTGCTGTGAACGAAGTTCTATGGAAAGTCTCCACGCAGCTTGTCGAACATGCACCTGGTGCGTTGACACTCTCCCACATTGAACGCGACGATGTAGACACAGTGCGTACGGACACATCCTTCATGAACGGCGCCATCCTGTTGTACAGTTTGCTGGAGCGCCACGTGTGCATCAAGCGACTTATTCTGGACACAATGGCTTTTCCATTGTGGCACTTTCCTTCATTGCTTGGCAACGCACTGCGTGCCAACCGTGGTATCGTAGAGGTTGAAGAACGCCCAGTCGACATGACCAAGTTATGGCGAGAAATGCGCCAGTGCCGGGCTCTGTCCTGCGCCCTCGGTGATATGTCGCCTCGGCTAAGCTGCTTGGATGCCTCGTCGCTCAAGCTTGACCGCATCTCAGCAGAGTGCCTCGCCAATGGGATTACGAAGAGCAATCTGCGGCGCCTGCGCCTCTACAACGAAATGTCGGCCAGTATGACAAGGAAACTGATGTCTGTCGTCATCTCCTGTCAAAGCCTCACTTCTCTCGAGTTCGCCGATCTAAAGCAGTTCTCACGGTCCAGCGCGATCGCTCTTGCGAGTGCCTTGAAATGCAACAGGACGCTGCGGAAACTGCGTGCGAGCTTCATGGCAGATGGTGTGATCGGTATCATCCTCGCATCACTCAAGCACAACGAAACACTAGAGGAGCTGTCACTCGACTATTCAGTTGACCTTTCGCGTTCCACATTGTGGGACGGCCTTCAAGCACTTCGCGAGAACAGGGTGCTCAAACGCCTCGAACTCACGGGAGCCTACTTTTCCAACAGCTGCGCAATAGTTATTGCCGAAGTTCTCCGGTGTAACTATACAATCGAAGCCCTTTCGCTTTCTTCGAACTGTATCAGCGATCTTGGGGCACGAGTGTTGGCTAAGACCCTTCAGGAGAGCTCTTCTTTAAAGAGTCTTGACATTTCCAACTGCCTACTAACCAGCGACGTTGTGTCAAAGTTTGTGGAAGCGGTTTCTAGAAATAGTGCGATTGAGCTTGTGCGCCTCGGACACATCGACATTCCCGAAGATTGGATACCCGCGTTGCCTGTCACAGAAGACGTGTGCACTCGCTTGCAAGTTTCGTGGAACACCCAAGTACTTCAGCAGTGGGCGGCGTGTAAGGCCTTCCGCTCCTCCAAAGCCTGGATTGGCTGGACGAAAGATTCCAGTTGTTCTGGCATTGTGCAGTGGTTTTCCGCTGCTCGAGTGAACGGTTCATTGCTCGTGGAACTGGTCATAGAATACCCTTGCCGTGTGTGCCGAAAGCACTCAAGTGGTCGTCTCTTTTATAGAAACAACACATTCCCTCAAAAAGCTCATCTTGCGTCCCTTCCAGTACAACTATATCTTTTCAACTGCGGTTTTAAACAGTCTAGCCCGTAATAAGAGTGTATGCGAGGCCGAATTAGACCAGATACTCCGCGCCCACCTGGACGTCAAGGCTCTTGAAGCGCTGCTGCTCGCCAACCGAACCTTACACCGTCTCAAGTTCAGGTACGACAGTCTCCCCAGCAAGGCACCCGCTATGCTGGCCCGTGCTCTGGAGGACAACTTCGTGTTCCTGACGCTGGAATTCGAATACCAGCATGCGCAGTACGATATGCACCCAGTAATGAGAGTCCTGAACAGGAACCGATCGCTTCTGAACAGAGCAGTCGAATGCGTCTTGGACATTGCTAGAGACGAGCACTCAACACGAGCCCTTCGTCTTCTGTCTAACAGCGAATCACTTCTGGACGCTGTCGGCACGGCTTCGGGCAAGGTGCGTGATGAGTGCCGATGTTTGGTGCTCGAGGCAGTGCGTAGCCTTGAGTGTCAACGTTTGGAAGATATAGTCAGCACAGAGAAGATGAAACTGTGCGAGAGGACACAACAATAATAGATTCAAGAATAGTCTTATTAGAGAAATGACTGTGATAATGAAGGCTAGCTAGGAATCAAGGTATATTTTTGCAGTGCGTGTTCACAGAGACAGATGGTGACTCCGCAGGCAAGGCGCGGGGTTCCAGTGAGCATTCTTTATTTATATGTAAAACGCGACCTAGTTGCATTTTTCAGGCCACTGAGTAAGCCATGCATAAAAAAGCGCGAGGTGCCTTGGAAGAAATGTGGAACAAACACGAATATGTAATATACGCAGATTATGTACACAGCTAGCAAAAACGTCATAGTTATAAAACATTAAAGCTTGAAACAAAACCACTACACCCTCACTGGTTCCCTTAGCGTGGTTAGACTGCACAGTTTATCAAACTGTTTTATTATGAGCAACAGGGGCGTAGCCAGAAATTTTTTTCGGGGGGGGGGGGGTTCAACCATACTTTATGTATGTTCGTGCGTGCGTTTGTATGTGTGCGTGCCTATATACGCAAGCAAAATTGAAAAAAATTCGGGGGGGGGGGGTTTGAACCCCCCCTTGGCTACGCCCCTGATGAGCAACGTTATTAGCACCTGGGGGTTTATTCAGAATCCCTTCTCCCACTAGGTAAGTCATTGCTGTGTTACTTTTAGTGGTATCTGGTCAGAATGTCTACTTCGGTAACTCGGTATTTCGCAGACGGTATGAAGTTTGCGGAGTAAATAAAACGCCCTATGTGTTGTCATTGTCAGTGATTATGACCACTAACGCTAGGCCAGCACTATCAACAGGATGCGCTTGTCGTGAACGATGGGTGGTGCAGAACTATATCAGCTGAGGTATATATTATGCATTGGCTTTCTGTTCAGCTAAGTTGCCGGTTGGTGCAACGCGCTGATAGCGATGTAATCATGGATTGGCTTAACGTCCGTTAGGACACGTTATTTGAGTTTGAGGACAACGCCCAACAACGAAGGCTGAGCCGGCGCCACGCCTCTGGGGCCTTGCACAAGTAAGGGACGGGGCATCCTTTCAAATGTGGCTGCCTCTCTTCCTTCCTTTTACCCGCTCCCCTATACAGTTCTTCAAACCACTCCTATTCCGAAATAAAGAGTTATTTTCATTATCTATTTGTCTGTGACTTTTTTTTGTACGGCAGCATCCCTGGGTAGCACAAAAACGTTTATGACTTGTCGTTCTCGAGCAAACCGTTGCAATATGCCGCAACGAGCACAGCTACCGAGGTTCACTTATCGGTAATCCAATTATTGTATAACAGGCAGTGTACACGTATGGTAAACGCTGATCAGAAAATACCCTGCGGGGTTCCTCAGACTGCCAGTAGTATGGTTCACGTTCACGTTTGACCGCATGCTCACGTAGGATGGCCAATCTCTGAGGGTAGCGGGCCCTCCGAACAATTTCTATACAGCAGCTCCATTTCGTGGACCTTCACCTTCCACTTTCATCCACCTTCACTATGTGAACTTGATAAGGCATTTTAACAAAACTTGAAATTCGGCGAGATGGTGCATGGCTGATGGGAAACTGTGCGCAAAAACCAGACAATTCACAAGACGAGATAGACAGGACGAGCGCCCGTCCTGTCTATCTCGTCTTGTGAATTGTCTGGTTTTTGCGCACAGTTTCCCATCTGATAAGGCAGTGCTGGACTTCACCACAAGTTTCACTGGTGTCAGCATGGACCTCACGCGTCGCGCCTTAAACAGCCACGTAGCACCAACTCCGGCCTGACGTTGGCTACAAAAGTGACTGAATCGTTGCTTTTGTTTTCTACCGCGTAAATGCCCGCTCCACTATATCTCGCAGGCTACAAAGGCGCCGTGAGCTCGGACATTATGCTCGCTATCTCTGAGGCCATAATGAAAGCACGATCTTCTTCGTTATATTAGACGCTTCGTGGCGCCACACTGTGTCCATGGTTGCGACAGAAGATCGATATGAGGCCGGAACCTCTCGGGCGTCTCTTTATTCAGAGCGCCCGGTGGGCGGGGCTATGTTTCGGTTTATCTAGCTGGTACGGACGTGTTGCAGGAGTGCACGAGACGTTCTGTTGTAGGAATTTGAGCAGTTCAGTGTAAAGTCTTCGCAAGGCAACTCGGGCACTGCCAAATGGAAATGTGTGGCTGCACTTGGTCGTCGCGGAGACGTGTTGTTGAGTCACAGTTTTAAGTCTGGTCTGGAGCCACTTCATCGTGTGTGTTTCGTAAGTGGTTGCGTCGACTGCTCTCTTTGTAGCCACGCCCGAGCGGCCCTTGTCAAAATTCAGTGTCCAAATCGCGAATGCTCATTCTCACATTTTTTCAGTTCGACCTGATTAACGTGGTGACACCCAGGCTGTTTCTAAGCGTCATTTTTTTAGACTAGCGAGAAACTACGGTTGCTTTTCGGGCGTACGGATATACCACGTGCAGAGGCTTTAGCTGACATAACACTTCGAGTTACCATCCAAGCGCTAAAGAGCTGCCATATGGTAGCGTTAGACCTCGTATTTTTCGGATCTTAATCGCATTCGCAAACCATTGCAAATTAAAATAACTTGGGAAAGCTGCCTTCATATGAGGCTGCATGCCAAAGAAAGAGTGAGGAGAACTTTAGGTAACGTAGCTTCCTCAATACGCAAAAACTATAGTGAAGTGCACAGAGATCGGTTACATATATTACCGATGGGTTAACTCATGACTCAAGGGTAAAGTGAGTACTGCGACAGCGACAAACAGAAAATACAAGGCGTCTTGGCCTTGATCTGTGAAGAAGGATTCCGTTGTTTAGTCGGTGTGCACTCAACAGGACCGACTTGAATGTTATTTATACGCTTTGTTCATTCGCGTAGCACGGCATTACACTTCCCATAGAAATAAGTGTTCCTCACCTTCAGCCACCTCTGCCCAAAGGCTAGACTTGTAATTTTGCTTTCGCACGCTTGCATAAAGGCTTCTTTCTATAAACTCCACATTGCAAAGCACCGCTGACCTGTCTCGTTGCAGACCAGCTGACAACATGGAACCTGCGTCAACTGGAGTGCGGAGCTTGGAAAGTGCAATCAAGTCACTGGATTCAGTCCGACTGTTGAAAAAGTCGGAAAGCTTGCATAACAAGCTCAAGTCCCGTGGAGTGGACCTACAAGTGTCCTGCGGCATCGCCCTAGGAGAAGCGAAGTGCTGGCTGAGATGGCATCTGCCCGTGTTAAACGAAGTCCTCTGGAAAGCCTGCATGCAGATTATCGAGCATGCGCCCGGTGCATTCACGCTGAGCTGCGTTCAAGGCCCCGATCCGGACGTCCAGCGTACGGACGCCTCCTTGCTAGAGGGCACCCTCATGGTGTACCGCCTCCTCGAGTATCACAGGTGCATCAAGCGACTTGTCCTGGGAATGTCGGCTGTTCTTTTGTGGCACTTTCCTTCCATGTTCGGCCGTGCGCTAGAAAACGACCAGGGTATCGTTGAGGCCGCAGGACACCACGTCGACATGGGTGAGAGATGGCGCGAAATGCTCAGGTGCGGGGTTCTGGCCAGTGCTCTGGGCAAGTTGTGTCCTGGTCTCGACTGCTTAGACGTCACGCCGCTCGTACTTGACAACGCCGCCGCCGAGTGCATCGCCGACGGAATAAGGAAGAGCAACTTAAAGCGTTTACACCTCTGCAACAACATGTCGGGCAGAGTTGCGCGGCAGCTGTTCGCGGCTGTCAACACCTGTCAGAGCCTCACGTCTCTCCACTTCGCCGGCTACACCATGTTCTCACGGTCGAGCGCTGTCGCGCTCGCAGCCGCCTTGAAGAGCAACAGAACGCTGCGGAAACTGCGCGTGAAGTTCTTGGATGACGACGTGCTCGGTCTAATCCTCGCTTCCCTGAAGCACAACAATACGCTGCAAGAGATGATGTTCGACTTTTCGGCCGACATTCCGCGTACCACATTGCTAGATGGCCTCCAAGCTCTGAGCGCTAACAGTGGGCTCAAGTGCCTCGAACTTAGCAATGTTAGCTTTATCAACAGCTGCGCAATAGCCATAGCCGATGTCCTCCGTGGAAATAGTACACTCGAAGATCTATCGCTTTCTGATAACTGGATCGGTGACCTAGGAGCGAGCGCAATGGCTAAGACCCTGGAAAGCAGTTCCAGCTTGAAACGTCTCAACATGTCGGGCTGCCGGTTGACCGGCGATGTGGTCTCGAAGTTTGTAGAAGCGGTCTCTCGAAACAGTGCGGTTGAGTGCGTACGCCTCGGCCACGTCGACATTCCCGAACACTGGACACCGACTGTGCCTCTCACGGAGGATGTGTTCGCTCGCTTGCACGTTTCGTGGAACTCGCCAGCTCTCGAGCAATGGGCCGAGTGTTTGCCGCGGGAAGGTCACCGTAACCTTCGACCTAGTCTGGGTTGGACGAAAGCTGCCGATTCCTCGGGCATCGTACAGTGGTTTTCCGTTGAGAAGGGGAGTAGTGCATCGCTCGTGGAACTGGTCATCGAATGTCCTACCGTGGTGAATGCAGAATGTACCGAAGCGGTCGTCTCTTTTCTAGAAACGACACATTCCCTCAGAAAGCTCGTCGTACGCCCCTTGGATCACAACTACGTCTTTTCAGCTGCCGTTATGAACGGTCTAGCTCGTAACAAGACTGTCTACGAGGTCGAATTCAACCAGAATCTCCGGGCCCACCAGGACGTCAAGGCTCTTGAAACGTTGCTGTTGGCCAATCGAACGTTGCGACGTCTCAAGTTCACAGGCTACGTTCTTCCCGGCAAGGCACCTCACTTTCTGGCGCGTGCTCTGGAAGAAAATTTCGTCTTTCTAACGCTGGAATTTCATCATTACAACGATGGAAACGACCTGTACCCTGTTATGTGCGCTCTGAACAGAAACAGGTCGCTTCTTAACAGGGCAGTGGAGTGCGTCTTGGATGATACCAGGAATGAAGAATCCGCGCGAGCTCTCAGTCTCCTCTGTGCCACGGAATCGCTGCTCGACGCTGTCAGTAACATTTGTGGCAGTACGCGCGATGAGTGCCAGCGCTTGATACATGAAGCAGTGGGCCGTCTTGAACGTCCGACCTCCGATGATTAGCGTCGCTGCAAAACACACAGAATCGCAAGTGTTTGCAAAGTGCACATTTTCAAACTGACCTAGGGACACACGTAACTTATGTGGTTCAAATTTCGGAACAATTACTTTTAACGGTGACGATTAATTTGCGTCTCTCTTCTACTTTAGCTGGTTCTGGTTTAAGCATGCTTTTCCATTGGACAAAGGCAACAAAGGCAAATGTGCAATCAGTGCTAGAGGAAAGCATACGGAGTACTTCAAGATTTATAAGACGAACCTCTTGATTTTCCTCCTTTAGAGGAGGCTTCCAATTTTCTTCAGTCGTCTTATCCAGCGTAGTACGCCGGAAACAGCATGGGAGAAATACTTGCAGCATAATCCGCATGACTTAGAAACGAGAAGCTAGAAAGTCGAATAGAGTCGGCCTAGTGCACCGCGAGGTCGGCATAGCAGCTTGCATGCAGAGCAGGTCACGTCGCTTAGCGACCAGGGACATTATCAACCGAGCACGTACACGCGAGGTCCCAGACAATTAAAATGGGGGCTCTTGCATCGAATTCCGCTGCGGGCGGGAGACCCGAGCAACACATAGAACAATTTATTCGAACAGCTGACGCTCTGCTGTTTAAATAGACGTCGCACATCTTATTTATTTATTTATTTATTTATTTATTTATTTATTTATTTATTTATTTATTTATTTATTTATTTAAGAAAGCCGCCATGTGTGGAGATTTTCGTGAGGTAGCACGTTCGAGCCTCGAATGCTGAGTGGAGACGCGACTACCTACGGTGTCATGGATGAAATTTGAGTAGACTCAAGCTGGCTCTTACAGATGTTTCCCAGCATTCCTTCACTTTAGTCTACTCGCAGTATTCAGATATATTGGGTCAGTGGAATAAGATGGGCCACATTCCGTTCTACTATAGATATTATCCTTTTGAACTCGATATGAGTTTAGCAGTGCTGTACGGCGCTGTGCTTGGCTTGAACATGTTGACCTTCCATAAATCCTTTTGTCACATGTTTCTAGTACGCCGCCTGTTCCGCGTGGTAAGCGTCAAATTGCTTCTTGTGCTCCAGACGGCACCGGTAAAGAAAAAAGAAGCAACCAGTATGTATGAAAAAGTGCTTCAGACTGCGACTGTATCGATGCTATTAATCCGAAACCAGGTGGCTTCTATATGCGGTGGTGATCTGCAGAAGAATGCTAACGTCGCTGGATGGTCACGTAAGCTGTAAAAACAGGGCTTGGGTCAGAACAAACGGAATAAACAGAATAAAGACATCAAATCCACTGATGTGACAACAGGTGAGACATCATTTCGCGGAGGTGAGGAAACAGCGGAACCGGACCGTACCATTCACGGTAGCAAAAAGAAAGAAAGAAAAAGAAAAAAAAAGAAACCCTTTTCCAGAAAAACGCTTTGTGGCGAGTGTGTAATGTGTGAGACAGAACCTGGTTTCTGTTGGACGTGCCTGCTATTTTGGAGTGGCGTCGGCGTGGATTTTTTCGCTAGAAACGCGTCATTTTTCCCAACGCGCTCTGCGCTCGCTAAAGCCTTTCTACGTGCGCGCGCGCGCACACACACACACACACACACACACACACACACACACAAATTTGTTTAAACGATACTCACAGTGCGCGGCACTTTCACATTTGCTTGTTTTTCTACTGAACCTTGAGTGGCCTTTTCTTGTTCAACTCAGCCTTACTTACTCATTTGGAAAGTAATATTTGTGAGGCTTGTTACAGTGTTGAGGGAATTTTTTGTTCCTGCGCACGACATGGTGCTTGCAGTTACGCGACATGTGATGTCGCTCGTGTTCTGTGATACAACAGCAGTGCAGCAGGACAGTGCTTACTGAGGCATGCTTCGTTTTCCTGTGGCATTGTGAAAAGACGAGCACTCTTTTATCACTGCTTGCGAGAGCTTCCTGCTACTATATCCCGAATAGCGTTTATCGCATTGTAACGTTGCTGCAAAGGCTTGCTTTTAAAGATGCAAACACTCTGTGATATTATACATTTTCGCCCCCGATGTTTTGCCACGAGTGCCCGCGAATGGCTGCTTCTGTACCGTCCATCAATAAAGGCAAGCCGGTCGCTGCATAAAGCACTGCCCTCTTCGCCATATACTGCAGAATATAGGCAGTGTTTTATAAGTATTCTTAAAGGTGTGCATTTCACTCTTTGGAGGTTACCAGCAGTCTTTTTTTAGTGCGGAGCTGTTAACGCCTTGCTCAAACGGGCGCAGTATCGCCCGCATCCTAGCGAAGAAGGGTGATCAGGAGGGGGGAAGAGAGTGGGGCATAGCAAGGGGGTGGGAAAGGGAAGTAAAGGGAAGGAGCGGGGGAGAGTTAAAGCATAGCACAGACATATATAGTACAGTATTAGTTGTGGGGATCGAGAGCGTCCTCCTACCTGGCGCCTCGTTCCCCAGCTGCCGCGCGCGTGCCGGCCGCGTAGCCCGGGCGCACTTAGGCACCGGCAATCGCCAAGATGGTGGCCAGGGCGCCTCTTTGTCTGGGCGAGCCAAGCGTCGGCTCCGTCCCACGCTGGCATGTCCGGGCACGCTACGCTGGCGCGCTGCGCGGGCCTACGTCACAACGCAGCGCCATTCCCCATTGGGCCGCTGGTGACATCCTCCTCTCCTACGTTACCATCGAGAGCGGTCGCGTTCTGCCGTGCGAGGAGAAGGTACGAGCCATTGTGGAGTACCCGACGCCGGCGAACATTCAGGGCCTGAGGCGCTTTTTGGGCATGGTGAACTACTACCGACAGTTCATCCCAAATTGCGCGGACCTCCAAGCGCCCTTGACCGCACTGTTGAAAAAGTCGGCACGATGGAGCTGGGGGCCAGAGCAAGAGCGAGCCTTCAAGGCTCTATCTCAAGCTCTAGTGGCCACAGCCGATCTGAAGCTGCCCGACCTCAACAGGGAGTTCGTTGTCCAAGCGGACGCGAGCGACCTGGGTCTCGGAGCGGTACTGCTTCAGGAGCACGACGGCGTCCTCCGGCCAGTCGCCTTTGCGAGCCGGTCACTTAACGCCGCCGAGCGCAACTACAGCGTGACTGAACGGGAATGTCTCGCTATAGTCTTTGCTCTCCGGAAGTTCGACTGCTACGTCGACGGCGTGTCATTCGTGGTGGAGACGGACCACATGGCACTCACCTGGCTTAAGCGCTTGCGCGAGCCCTCGGGCCGCCTCGCGCGCTGGGCGTTGACCTTGCAGCGGTACAACTTTGTTGTGCGCTACCGGAAAGGGAGTTCGAACGTCGTGGCCGACGCCTTGTCGCGTGCCCCCGTTCTGGCGTCTGACACTTGTGTCCGCCACTCCCAAGAGCACTCGCACAGAGTAGACTCAGGGGCCCCTGGCTCCAATGGGTCGAAAGGCGCGAACCCCGACGGCGCAGTGACTTTCGAGTCGACCGCCTCGGGTGAGGACGCATACCTGGTAGACCCTGTAACGTCCGCCGGTATCGTCTTCAGCAGAGAGGACCTACTTAAGGCACAACAGGACGATCCGTTTTGTCAGCAAATTGCTGACGGGCTCAAAGAGCTGAGCTCCCAAGAGGAGCGTGGCGGTCAAGCCGCCGGGCGCAAACGGACAGCTGGTATTGCTGTCGGCGCCGAGTGCCGGACGCAGACTGGTATTGCTGCGGGCACGTTGGATTCGTATCTGCTTGATGCTGATGGCGTTCTCCTGCGCTATGTCCCATCTGAAGAAGCTCCCCAGGAGTCTTTCAAGGTGGTGATACCCCGCAGTCTAAGGAAAGCCACCCTCGGCTATTTCCACGACTCGCGGTTGGCCGGACATGCGAGTGGCCTTAAGACTTTTCAAAAGTTGTGCCGCTCTGCTACCTGGCCTGGCATGAAGCGTGATGCCCTTCACTACGCCCGCTCATGCCGCGTGTGCCAATGCGTGAAGCCTCGTGGTGGCAAGCCTCCCGGGCTCATGCAGCCGATTGACAGCCAACAACCCTGGCAAGTCGCGGCCTGTGACATTATGGGACCTTTCCCAAGAAGCCGGAGAGGCCATGTTTTTCTCCTGGCTGTCACAGATCACTTCACGAAGTGGGTCGAACTGTTTCCCCTTCGGAAGCTAACGGCACGCGCAATCTGGGACAAGTTGACCGAGGTCTTTACCCGCTTTGGCTTTCCGGCGGAGTTGATCACGGACAATGCGTCCTACTTCACGGCCAAGGTGTTTGTGGATGCGTGTGCTGCCTTTGGCATTAAGCACCGCAAAACAACCACGTATCACCCACAGGCCAACCCGACTGAGCGGATAAACCGAAACCTCAAGCCCTTGCTGACAGCCTTCGCGCAGCAACACAGGGATTGGGATGCCTGTCTTAACGAGATAGGCTTCTCTTTGCGGTCCACGGTGAACCGTTCAACCGGGTACACGCCCGCTTTCCTCAACTTCGGGAGAGAGCTGCCTAACCCCATGGACCGTGTTCTGCGGGGCGGTAGCGGGGCGTCCGCCACAAAAGCCGGCCCGTCTGGCTACGCGGCAGAACTGCGCTCACGGATGGACGCAGCCCTCGACCTGGCGCGTTCCAACCTGGCAAAAGCGCGAGCTGGACAGAAGGCTCAATACGACCGGTCGCATCGGGAAGTGCACTACGATGTCGGCGATCTCGTCCTCAGGCGCAATCACGTCTTGAGTGACGCTGCCAAAGGCATCTCTGCCTCCCTGTCGGCCAAGTGGTTGGGCCCATACCGAGTGCAGACCAAAGTGTCGCCTCTGGTGTACAAGCTGGCTGACTCCCAAGGGAGGCAAGTCGGCGGTCCAGTTAACGTCTCCGACCTCAAACCTTTCGTTGCCCGCAGCAACGACTTGGGAGGGGGGGAGGCGGTCACCGAACCGCAGGAAAACCGTGAGAAGGCTGGCTCCAAGCCACGCCATCGGTACAACCTGCGGAAACGCACCTAAGCAACCTTTCTCCCGCTAACAGGTAGCTGGACTTTATTCCATACCTTGACAGTGAATGGAGATAACCGCTAAGGTGCGGCGGCACACGTCTGGAAGTGGTAGAAGGCCCTCTTGGCTGAAAATACCCTCTGGTGTGTTGTCCAAGCCATAACCTGGCAAGCGCCCCCTTTTGTTGGGCAGCACTGTCAGGCAGGCACCCCTTTTTGACAAGCCGGCTATGCCGGGGGCATTTCTGTCCACCCCTGCATCGCCCCGTCGTCTCCCTGCGCCTACCGTGCCACCAGCCTGTTCCGGACCTGATGGCCTGCCGTTCCCTGGTCCTCTCAGCTGTGGTCTCGTTCCTGCCTTCTGCCCTGCAGCCACCTCCATCCTGCCTTGCCCACCTGGCAGCTTCGGCAGCCGCCCTCGGCGGCTGGTCCGCCCACTCAAGCTTTGGCCCAGGCCCGAGCGTGGTCGCTCCGGCTTCCGTTCCTGGCTGCCTGCTGTTCCTGCCTTCCGTTCCTGTGAGGCCCCCGTCCCAGTGACTTTCGGCGGTTGGCTGCCGCACGCAACTGGCAGCCACGCCTCGTACGTTCCCGGCTGCCAACCTCTCCAGACCGGTGAACTTCAAGGGGGCTGGCTGCCCGCCCGTGTGCAGTCTTGCCCCCGTTCCTCCTGGGCTGTGGACCTTCTTCCCGGCGGTGGGCTCTCCCCTTGTGGTGGAACTTTTGGTGGAACTTTTGTGTGGCCATGGCAGACTTTTGGACTTGTATCTTCAGGAAGACGACACCCCCCTGTTGGACTTTGCCCCGTTGGCCAGCCCCCTTGCGGCTGAGCTGACCTTGCCACTTGGCCTCGGACAGCCTCTTTCACAGGCTGGCCTCGGTCTTTAGGAGGGGGGAATGTGGGGATCGAGAGCGTCCTCCTACCTGGCGCCTCGTTCCCCAGCTGCCGCGCGCGTGCCGGCCGCGTAGCCCGGGCGCACTTAGGCACCGGCAATCGCCAAGATGGTGGCCAGGGCGCCTCTTTGGCCCGTATTCACAAACCAACCTTATCCTTACCTTTTGCCCTCCTTACCTTTTCGGCTCCTTAACGCGTTTCATAAACAAACCTTATGCCTCAGTCCAACCTTTCCTTAACCTTATCGCCGTGAAAAGGTGGCGTTCGATAAGGTAGCCCGGCAGGTACCTTAAGGCGCCACTTATGCCGCGCGCTATGACTGATTACGCGAGAAGCTTCACAATGCCAATAAAGAAAAGGTGACGAAACGATCGGCGTCCATAAATTAACGCTGCGAGTGTTCGGCAACCATCAAAATTCCATGGAAGAGTTCAGCGATGATGTGTTGCTGAGCAGGTTCCGCTTCTCGAAGCGAGCACTTCATGTCCCCGAGCTTGCCGCTGGAAACGGCCCGTCACTACGTCGGTTTTCCCGTGCAACCGCTCCTTCAGCTGCTGGTGGCGCTCTGTTTCTGTGGCGCAGGTGCTTTTCAAATCGCGAATTGTGACTTCCACACTGCCCCGCATTATTAAACGTGTGAAAAAATCAGTCAGGGTACGGCGCGGAAGCCGACGTGTTTCTCTGCAGGATGGGATATTTTTACCTGTTTTTGCACTCACGTAGACGCTGCTCGGTCCGCAGCCGCACGTCGCTCTTGCTGCTTTGAACTGCTCCCATTTTCTCGTGTTGTCTTTCACTAACACCGCGTGCTATTGCAATTTTTCGCCATCACAATGCGACGCTTGCAAGTCGATGAACAGCGCTGGACCTTCGGTGAAATTCAATTTTCGCCTTTCTGTCGCACTCAATAACAAGCCTATGTATGATCCACGCAAACAGCCACACACGCGCACACGCAGGCAGACGGACAAAAACCGCTCGCAACTCCGCGCGCCTGTCGGTGCCCTCGTAGGCTAGCACGAGAGGTTGACGCACTGCTCTAGCGGGCGGCTTCTCGTTCGTGTGCTCGACCGCTGCCCTTTGTGTGATAGTCGCAGCGCCGCTGGCAAGCGTACTCGATCGGTCTTGCGGAGTTCCCTTTACGGCCTGCAAGCCCGTGACTGTCGTACTGTGCTGCATCTTGGGTTAATAAACCCGTGTTGTTTGTTGACCTCCTGCCTCGAGTGCCTTTTCTGCGCCGTGCCGGAGAATCGACGAACCCGGCCGTAGCGTCTTTGTTCGCTGCGGCAGTGGAGAACGTCGCGTCCCTTGCCGGTCGCCTCGTAGGGTAAGCGTCTCGCAAACCTATCTCCACATAGTATATTATATTATAGTATAGTATAGTATAGTATAGTATAGTATAGTATAGAATAGCAAGGGGTGGAAAAGAGAAGTGGGGTTAGGAGGAGGGAGGGTATAGCATAGAATAGCGGAGCTGAGTGGAGGAGGGAGCCGACTTGGAATTTTGGGACATGAAGAATGTCAAGCGGAGAGGAGGTTCATTCGGTGCTAAACTATATGACCATGTTCGCCTAGCTTTGCATAAATTTGCATTTCATTGCTGAGGCTTCCCTTCAGCTCCACTATACATTGCCCCTTACGACGTTAAGTCAGGTAAAGCCCCGCATAATTTTTTTTACTTAAAGGGGTACTGACACGAAAATGTTCGTGTCAGTACCCCTTTAAGATCCGTTGGTGACTTACAAGCAGCCATTCTGAATGTTTTGGTGACGCACAAGCGGTCATCTTGGAAGTTTTGGTACCTGACGTCATCACAGCTAGCCAGACTGCTGCGTGAAGTCACCAGAATTAGTCATGTAGCCTGACGTCGAGCTAGTGTCGATGTTGGTAGGTGCGCCATGGACAAATTGACTTTAATATCAAAATAAAATATCTTATCAGCATTTGCTGAGCTTCACACTTGCTCGGAGCCGTCTCTGCCAACAGGACACTTTTATGGCAGAGTAAACTCGCCTTCCAAAAAAGGTGTCAGTACCCGTTTCAAACTGGATGTTTTGGTATTGTCTCGCTGAGTCAATGGAAACGTTACTTCTTTAACACTGTCAGTCCGATTCGTCGCTGTTGAAATCGAGTCCCTGGTCTTGGTTGTAACTGCAATTGTATGGACGGTGTTGATTGCAGGCAACCACCAGTGCTTACAGAGTAAGGCGCAGTAATTCTTTTCGTGGAACGGTCGAGCTAGCTCTCATGCGTACGGAAGTTTCCGGAAGGTTCGATTGATTTAAAAAGATGTGGACAAGAAATTGATTTGCAGCATTCCCACTAAGTATGCAGTGGCAAATACTTGCCGAATCATGATGTCAAGCATGACATAACGGCTTTTGTCTCAGGCTGCCTGTAAATCTGTCTTGTAAACTTTAGTTTAATTGAAATTGAAAGCGGCTAGTAACTCGTTCCTTTTAATAATAACGTTAAGCTTACAGAAAAAGAGGCTAAAATTGAGGCTCGCACGGCCGTTACGGTTATTGTAGTGTGAGCTGCTACCACGCATGCTTAGCGATGTCGCCGCGAATGTGAAGATGAGTTTTACTTATTTATTTATTTATTGTTTGTTTATTATGCTTTACCTTAGTAAATGGCTCAAAAGAAAAAAGATATTTTCGACAACAAATATTACAAATGTATAAAATAGTTACGTAAAGAAAATAGCGGAAACAATGCAAAAATTTGCAAACCTTTTTCTTTACAAGACGAAGTGGGATAGTGCTTTCTAAAGAATAACTTTCCTTAATTCGCACTACGCGTAATTTTATTATTAGTACGGGCAAATGAATGTCATGTGAACAATGCGTGACATAATTCTGCAAAACACAAGGCTATAGCAGTTGATTAACTGTTACGCCAATGTTAAACCTACAAAAGCAGGGTGCTGACAAAAAAAAAAGGTTGCAATGCTGCACGCAAGTTATGGCAAGACAAAGAAAATTACAAAAATGGACAACCGTGCGACTTACTGAAAGGGATTCGTTACGGTTGCCGAATTGCAGGACGTCGGTGACTTCACAAGGTAGACTTAAAGGCAAATTCGTTGACAAGGAACTGAGCATTTGACAAGTGCCCTTAGTTATTTTTCTTTCTTTTGTTTGTGCGGGCGTACGTGTGCGAGTGGCTGTTGGGTGAGTAGTCGCGTAAATACATAATCCGTATTTACGCGACTACTCACCTATCAGCTCGTAGACGATGGAAAACGAAAAGCTACAACTTCTTGTAGATCTGTGATACACGAACGATGCACTGTTTTTCGACCCAGAAGTTTCTCTGTTCCATTTGCTAAACGAAGTTCTTTGGTATAGTTGCATATTGCAATATTTAATAATGAATGTATTTATAAAGCTCTAATAAACAGCTGACAACGCAGCCTCGTCTATGTTCTTCATATTTATTGTGTCGCCTATAATTTCACGCGAGCGGCACACATAAGGTTCGCCTTCGCGTGAGAACTGGCCATCCGAGGGCACAGTCCTGTTCCGAAACTATGGCATCGCACGGAACATTGTAGATGACGTCACTTTCACCGTGCAGCCTATACAGACGGTTCATTTCGTCGATGGGACCTTGCATTCCAGGTTAACTGAAGTCAAGTTGGATAATTTAACAGCTAAACATAGCAATTTGCATTTCTTAGATGGGTGTAGTGATAGGAGTGGGCATGGTTCCCCACTATAGGGCTATGTATTAATGCAGCCACCCCCACTGAGAGCTCGCATATAGCTGTAATATAGGACAGAGGAGAGCCGGCAAGTCTTCCCCTGCACTCGACCTGAGAATCGCAAGCGTGCATCCCAATCGTCATCAACATTTCCGAAGTTCTACTGAAGAGACAGCGCCACGAGTTCACTTTCATTACACTCTGTCATTCCATAGTGACAGTGAAACCAACGAAGGCGTTGGTTTTCTTTGCAAAGACTTACTGGAAGTTTACGCCTATGTATGAACTAAACACAATTGAAGTGCAGCTCCGCGTACACTAGATCACATATATTTTTGTTTTTGTCCTTACAGCTGGTGCAATGTGTAGTGATGCGTGACTTGTCTGTCGAACCACTATGGTTGCTTTTTTTGTGCCCGTTAATCCTCTTCCTATACATTGTTCATTTAAAAGCTACAAACATACGGCAAGACCCCAGCGTGGTAAGGGTCGCGTTGGGCATACTCTCGGATCCAACCGGGTCTCACTCTGACGATCAACCAGTGTTATGGCAGGCGCTGCGTCACTTCCACCGGAAATACTTGGTCAAATGCGACGCTGCCAGACTGGACATGGAGGCCGCAGACGTATGCACAAACCTCAGGTATGCTATCGCAAATGGTTGTGTTTCGATTGACATTGAAACCCGATGCAATAACTACCGGTATCTGCTAGATGTATAAATTCAAAACTTCTACGGGACCCATCCGGTCGGAATGTCCACCCAGGATTCGCATATATATATATTTTTCTTAGGCGGGGTGGTAGGCAAGGGTCTATCTGCTCTCCGATATGTTGCTGCTGGATATGTCCAGATAAGGGCATTCAGAGGATGGCCCCAATTGTTTTTATGTATTTCAGGGATACTTTTACAGTGAAATACCATTTGAACGAACGTCAGTTAAACGGACTATTCAGTTGTACGAACTTTTTTTAAGTCGCCCGCCAAAGCGCCATTGGTACCAATGCTAACGCGTTTCAGTTTAACGAAATTAGGGCAGAGCGCCTTTCAGTTCTATGAACATATTTTGTGACACCATCCAATGCCTCTCATGTCATATTCATAAAAATGTTCTGAAAGACTCGGTACAATAAAACGGAAATGCTCCTGCTCATGCACAGTGATCATGAGGTGCTTGCAGCGAGTATATATTGTGTTCTCTTATTGAATAAAGGTCAGTTGATAGTCTGCGCTGGTCCTTGCGAACTTTTCGTTTGTGTCTTCGTGTTGCGTGCGCAAAAAAAAAAGTCAGACTGGGTGCAGACAGCGCTTTGCGTTTTGAGGACTATGTCACCTGTTACTCTCGCGTTGAGACATGCGCCACTCTGTCTACAGAAGGGATTGCAGCGAGCGTCGTACCTCGGGAAGAAGAAAAGGAGGAGAAAGAAGTAACCTTTGAATAGGAAGCAGCGAGAATTTCAGCTAAAGAAGCGCTGTTGTACTTGGGAAAAAGTTAAGACCTTGGCAGCCCAGCAGAGTGCTGCGCCGGAGAAGGTTTATGGGAGCTTGAACATAGCGACTCAGTTCATGACCACTGCAGTCGTAAGTGCACAAGTGCAGCAAAAGAATACTACATTTTTCAAAACATGCTAAATAAGAAGAAATAACAGTTCAAATTTCATTTCAACAACTGATGTTTTCTTTAGCTCCTGATAACAAGTTGCAACATAGCTATTTAAAAACAGCAAGCTTTCACTTTAACGAACTTTTTCCTGGGGTCCCTTGAAGTTCGTTCAAGTGAAGTTTCACTGTATATGGCAACAGGACACGAGAACAATACGCTTGTGTTATGTTTCCGATCGTGTGCTCTTGACTGTTGTACGCGCTTGAAATCGCAACGCGCGCAGGCACGGCCTATCGGTCTCTTCGACATTGACGCTTTCTCGCCGAGTTAAATTTTATCTACGCAGAGATCACGCGCGCGCTATCTTGGAGGTTATCGGGGCAGCTTTATTATCTCTGACAGATCCGCCCGATGGCGCCACCGACCGGTGGATACGGAGATCAGCGGTGGCGACCAATCATGTAAGTTGCGAAACTCCCCGATGACTGTGGACACGCCATCGGCCAAAATCGCGATGTCTGCTGCTTGTGGCGACACCTGTAGGCGATGGAACAAGCTAATAAATGGCAGTTTGAGCGTTCCGATACATAATCTCGCAAGCGATGCTGCATTGATGAAGCGAACAGTGTTTATGCTTGCGGCTCATATTTTGTTGTTGACACTGCCCCGATAGAACTCTTAGACCGTCCTTGAAGCCGTTTCTGTTTCTTGACGCGGCAAATAGTGCAATGACAGCAAAGGCTGCAGCGGTCGTGGCGATGCAGTGCGTTTTCTTTTGTCGTTCCCAGGTGACGCGTCAGTTTGATACCTTCCGCGAATTCGTCCAGCTGTCGGAACGGAGTTTGGCGACTGGTATGGTTGACGAACTCCGGTGGCGACGGCGGGCAGTCGCGACGACGACGCAATCGAACCGGGTGCGGTAGCACGTGGTTTTTACTCATCGAGAATGTGCGGCCGAAGTGCAAGGACTGCAGCGGCTCACTGCGTCTCCTGCGCTGTGGGAATGTGTGGATCTACCTGCTTCTCGTAATCGTGAAAAGCCTGGGCCAGCTAAACGTCAATATTGAACTGCAACGATTGTTTCATGGTATATGTTTCGTAAGTTGTTGTCGAGGCCATTGCTGTTCATGGTATCCTCCTTGATACCATTTTATCGTGGCTTTCGCTGGACAGTCGCGATAACGTCGTACCGTCCCGTTAATGTGCGGCAGGATTGTCGCTGACGTTGTACGTTGCTGAGTGCTACTTCAGGGGGCGTGTAGAGGGAGGGGCGAACAGCTGGTCCAGTTCGCGATTCCCGATTTTGATGAAACTTACTTTAGGCTCAATATTAATTGAAACTAACAGACAATAACGCCAAGGAAAGTATAGGGGATGTTATTTGAAGCTTTTGAGATATAAATGTGAAGAAATTAAAGTGGACGAAATGATAACTTGCCATCGGCAGGGACCGAATCTGCAACTTCCGAATAAGCGCATGTTTTGAAAACAATGACTCTGATGTTAGTTCAATGGGAAAATGGTATGGCTAAAAAAATATACAATTTTCGGCTGCCGAAAACATTGTTCCGCCAATTTTGCAATTCCAGAATTTTGAATAAAATGGGATGTTAAAGTCCTTGATCACAATGTTATTTCCCAACAAAGAAGAAGTGGAACGCTAGCTTACGAGTATCTTATTTCACTTTGGTATGGGAGGGATTTTTTACAGCAAAAAAAAAAAAACAGAAACATGATAATCAGCCCATAATACCTCCAGTTGAGAAATTTATTGCTGTAGGCATATTAAAGTAAGGGTAGTAAAACTTGGTGGATGTTAAATTCGGTACTCGGCATTTCTTTTGAGATAATTTTTGTGACTTTGCCACGCGCGGCTGTATTTCAATATTGTATGAAACATGTATGATGGACCGGAAACGTCGAAATTTGAAAATAGTTTTCCCTTATCACAGTATGCAAGAACAACAGTTGTAAAATAGACAAAGACCAAGAAAGACTCGACACGATCACACAGGCGTGTGTTTCTTGGTGTTCGTCTTTTTGAGCGCTGTTGTTCTTGCATAATTAATTATCACCAGCCAGCCCAATATATCTTCTAGCGCTTATCACGGTAACACATTCCTTATCTCACTCACCCTTTGAACGTCAATTCCAGGAGGAAGCGGAGCTCGTTACCAATTAAAGCGGCACTAATGTAATGGGAGTGGCCGCCTCTACGGATTGTCTACTCAAGTTCGATAGTCTGTGCATCGCAAAACATACCCTGTCGCGCATGTAACTTGCCTGCGCAGTTGTTCTTCTTTTAACAGCTTTTTTTCTATGTCGGGTATACAACTACATTGAACAACCTGCTTCCGACTTGTAGCGCAACAGAAGTGTCGCGATCGCTTGGCTGAAACGGTCACATTCGACGCATTGTAACTTGTTCATAAATAATAACTGTCAGGGTTTTACGTCCCAAAATTACGATATGATTATGAGGGACATCGTAGTGGAGCGCTCCGGAAATTTCGACCGCCTGAGGTTCTTTAATGAGCCCCTGAATCGAAGAACATGGGCCTCTAGCATTTCGCCTCCATTGAAATGCGGCCGCCGCGGCCGAGCTAGATTCGATCCCGCGACCTTCGGGTCAGCAGTCGAGCACTATAGCCACTAGACCACCACGGTGGGTGCATTATAACTTTTTATAACTCAAACAATGCAACGTGTTTTTACGCAGACTCGTAGACAACGTTCTTGAATCGGAGAGATTTCCAAATTTATTAAAGGTAGCCTGTTCTTTATTTTTTAACTACTTCCAAACTTTGGAGTTATCGGTAAACGACATACGTCCCAGTACAACATTAAAGTATAACGACGCATAACATAGTCACAAAATTATCCCTAAAGAAAGCCCATACACCAAAGTCCATATCAACGAAGCTTTGTTACCCTCAGTTCAAAGTTGTCTACAGCAATAAATTCCTAAATTACACGTATTTTGGGCCGTGTACCATGTTTGCGATTTTTTCTCAATGCCTTCCACAGAAAATTTAATAAAATACTGGTAAGGTTCCATTTCACTTGTTCTATTTTGCGAAGAAATACAGCGATCAGGAACTGTACCATATTTTAGCTAAGTGAGCTCAAAATTCAGAAACTCCGAAATAGACCTATCGGTGGCGGAAAACTAAGCTTTTTAGGAATGCAAATTTCTGTTTTCACAAAAAATAACTTCAAGAATATTAGTATGGGTTCAAAACCTGCGCCTAAAGTAAATTTCATCAAAATCGGGAATGTTGGAGAGGATGTAGCGTTGTACATCTAGACATACCGCTGTACAGATCTTCTTCCGCGGAAGCATCGAAGACTGTTGTGACACTGGTATGACGATGCATTTTAAGGCGCAGCTTATGTCAATCACTTCGCCATGAAACGGAAGGTAGTAGTATCCGAGCACAAGCAGGCAGTAGAGTTCTCACCGGACGTGAAGGACAAGCGCGCTTCATTGAAAACGCGTAGGAATGTTGATCGCACTATAAACTGGTTTTGGAATCATCATTTCGCCGCCACAACGTCTACCACACAGCTAACTGTTTTATATTAAGAGCACGCAGAATCCTTGGTATATCCGAGAACTAAAAGCCCGCGAGGGCTTTCGGCTGCTAAGGCGACTTGCGTACGCAAGCCAGGACAAGCGCTTTACGCAACCTTGATGTAAAATTCGCCTATGAGCCGGAGCAGCTCCCTTTATTTATGATTTCAGACAAACACTAAGACAATAAAACCCACTACAGTTATCCCCGGAACTTGACATAGCTACAGAAGCATAGATACAAATTGGTCAAATGTAAATTCATCTCGCCGCGTGAAAGGCGAGCGGTACTTTGATGCACATACAACGTACTTCCATCAGAGCATGTGATTCAATGATGTGCCACCTAGTCAAAGGAGATCTCCTGTTCGTTGTACTGTGTCCTTCTAAATTGGCGGCATAACGAACTGCGGGCAAATTCTCATTCCAGAAAAGCTGATGACATGGAACCTCCACCAACTGGGATCTCCGGCATGGAAAGTCGAATCCGTTCCGTGGATTCTGCGCGGCTGTTGCTCGTGGCAGAAATGTTACGTGGCCAACTTAAATCCCGTGGCATGGACCTTCAAGCGCCCTGCAGCGACGTCCTCGGCAAGAGGAAGTGCTGGTTGAGATTACACTTGCCTGCAGTAAACGAAGTCCTTTGGAGAGTCTCCATGCAGCTTGTCGAACATGCACCCGGCGCGTTGACACTCTCCCACGTTGAACGCGCCGATATGGATATGCTACGTGCGGACACATCCCTCATGGACGGCGTCATCATGTTGTACAGTTTGCTGGAGAACCACACCTGCGTCAAGCGACTCCTTCTGACACCCAGGGCGCTTCTACTGCGGTACTTTCCTTCATAGCTGGCCAGCACACTGAGTGCCAACCGAGGTATCTTGGAAGTTGTAGCACACCCTCTCAACTCTGTGAGGTACTTGCGGCCTGTGCGACAATGCAGCGCTCTACCCTGCGCCCTCGGCAAGCTGTCGCCTCGCCTGAGCTGCTTAGATATCACGTCATTCAAACTCGATCACTTCGCAGCAGAGTGCATCGCCGACGGAATTACGAAGAGCAACCTGCGGAATCTACACCTACGCAGCGAAATGTCGCCCAGGGTTACGCGGAAACTGCTGTCTGCCGTCAGCTCCTGTCAAAGCCTAACATGTCTAGAGATCGCCGGTTTTAGGCAGATCTCGCTGTACTGCGCGAAAGCGCTTGCAAATGCCCTGAAGTCCAACAGGACGCTGCGGAAACTGCGGGTGAGCTTCATTGGAGATGATGTCCCTGGTATCATCCTCGCATCGCTCAAACACAACGAAGCACTAGAAGAGCTGACACTAGACCGCTCGACTGACTATTCACGTTCTACTATGTGGGACGGACTTCAAGCACTCCGAGAAAACAGAGTGCTCAAACGCCTCGAACTCGCGGACTCCTACTTTTCCAACAGCTGCGCAATGGTTCTGGCTGAAGTTCTGCGGTACAACGCACTCGAAGAGGTTTTGCTTTTTGCGAAAAAGATAACCGATCTTGGGGCACGAGCGTTGGCTAAGACCCTCCAGGAGAGCTCTACCTTAAAGCGTCTTGACCTCTCCAAGTGCGAACTCACCAGCAGTGTCGTGCCAAAGTTTGTAGAGGCTGTTTCTCGAAATCATGCGGTTGAGTGTGTGCGCCTCGGAGACGTCGACATTCCCGAAGACTGGGCACCGACGTTGTTTCTCGCAGAAGACGTGTACTCTCGCCTGCAGGTTTCGTGGAACACCCGAGCGCTTGAGCAGTGGGCTACGAGTTTACAACGCCAAGGCTTCCTCTTCCCCAGGGCGTATCTTCGCTGGACGAAATATGCCGATTCCTCTGGCATTGTGCATTGGTTTTCTGCAGCCCGAGTGAACAGTGCATCGCTTGTGGAATTGGTGATCGAATGTCCTCGCGCTGTAGATGCCAAGAGCTCGAAAGCGGTCGCCTCATTTCTAGAAACAACACGTTCGCTCAAGAAGCTCATCGTGCGTCCCTTTCAGTATGACCATATGTTTTCAGCTGCCGTTTTAAACAGTCTGGCCCGTAATCAGAGTGTCTGCGAGGCCGAATTTTCCCAGACCCTCCAGGCTCCATCTCAAGCGGAGGCTCTTAAAACGCTGCTGCTCACCAACCGAGCCTTACACCGTCTCAAGTTCAGCCACGATAGTCTCCCCAGCGAGGCACCCGCTAAGCTGGCCCGTGCTCTGGAGGACAACTTCGTGTTCCTGACTCTGGAATTCAAATACCAGCATGCGGAGAACGACATGTACCCAGTACTGAGGGCACTAATCAGGAACCGATCGCTTCTGAACAGAGCAGTCGAATACGTCTTGGACGGTGCTAGGGACGAGCATTCGATGCGAGCCCTTCGTTGTCTCTCTACCACCGAATCACTTCTGGACGCAGTCAGCACGGCTTCGGGAAAGGTGCGCGAAGAGTGCCGATGGTTGGTGCTTGAGGCAGTGCGTAGTCTCGAGTGTCAACAATAGAAAAGTGTAGTCAGTACAAAGAAGATGAAACTATGTGAGAGGACACATCAATAATGTACATAAATATAGCCTAACTAGACAAATGACTGTGATAGTTAAGGCCAGCTAGGGATCGAGATATCTGAGCAGTGCTCGTTGATAGACTGCGTAGCCTTGTAGGTGACTCGCAAGGTTATAGTGTGGGCTCTTTCTATATCACTTGTATAATAGCAGTCCGAGTGGTCACTTTCAGGACAATTCTCAAATGAAGGCCACAAAATGGTAGGATCATTGTATCCGCGGTGTGGAACAAACACGCGATGTGTCATACTTACAGATCATCTGCACAATAAAATGCTCTGTTGGGCGTGTTGGTTCATTATGTAATAGATTGAGCGCAAATGGACGGGACAAAGGAAGACAAGACGACTAGACAAGACAAGACAAGACTAGGCATCTGCACAACTAGCATGCAAAGAATCACTCTGACATAATAAAGCTTGAAACAGAAGCATTACGACCTGACTGGTTCGTTTTTCCGCGGGGTTTATCGAATTGTTTATTATAAGGAACCTTGTGAGCACCGGAGCCTATATTGAAGACCCCTCCTTTCACAACTGCGTCATATTTTGAAAAATACAAAGTGCAATTCGAGCAAGGAACACCGCAGGCCCAAGGTGGTTTCATCTCTGTGAGCGACAATTCATCGACGCAGAGGGTAAGGTGACCACACATGAACATCATTTTGTCGCCATCAAGTAATTAATAAAATTGCTCTTAGTCATCGTTTGATTGACTGTGCCAACTGAAATATAAACCCACCGATCTTACTCCACACCTGCATTGAAACACCTGTAGTAGAGCATCGCATGTGTCTATAATGCATTTAAAGAATGTTCTAAATCTGTACTTGGCGCGGATAACGGCGGCTGACCACCTTATAAATATTTTAATGATCTTCCTCCTATGGAAAGTTTGGAAGCCCATGGACGCTGGGACACTCATTTTGATGCTAGGTCTGCCGTGACAAAAAAAAAAAAAGAAAAGGTCCCCATCCAGATGAAATACATAACGTATTTTATAAGCGGTACAAGGCTTGGTGCACAAGGTATCTCGCATTAATTTATAACGAACCTCTGTCAAGTGGTAAATTGCCTGATGACTGGACAATGTAGACTGTTAAACCTCTACATAAACAGACTTAAATACCAGATAACTAACTATAGGCCCATAGCTCACACTTGCACATTTTGTAAGCTACTAAAACACACAATATCCCCACGTGTTCCTCGATGCTAGCTCGATGCTAGCTCAGTTTTATCACCAGCGCAATGTGGTTTCAGGTATGATTTTCCCACTGTCACACAGCTAGTTGAGGTAATTCGTGACCTTGCTTTGGCAATGAATAATTGCATTCTAGTCGACGACATTTTCTTAGATTTCACCGAGGCTTAAAGAATTGTATGATTTGCAGCTGGATACAGTCTTCTTTGACTTCTAGGAAACAGTTGGTCATTTTTAACCAATCCACTTCAGACACGTTTTCAGCTCCCTCTTTTGAACGCGAAAGATCAGTGTCGCGCCCATTATTCTTCGAATTTATATAAATGACATTGTTGACGCACATAACTTTAAGACAAGACTGCAAGCGGTCGACTATCTAATGTACTTTGTTATTAACTATCCTAATGCTCAACTGCAACTAAACAAGCATCTCGAACTTTTTCAGTTGTGCAATACATGACAAATGTCAGCGTTCATGCTTCATGCTTGTAGTGCGCTGCCAGTGGACACGGACCAGGAAACAGGGAAAAACAACACAGGGTGATGCGCAACACCCTGTGTTGTTTTTCCTTGTTTCCTGGTCCGTGTCCACTGGCAGCGCACAACAAGCATGAAGACGTACCAAATAGCCCCTGTTGCCGCCGTATTAAATATCAGTGAACTTTAAGAAAAGTCCTGTCGAGTCGACACGCTTCACATGGCTGTAATAACGCTGGCTGCTGTAACGACAATACCTACTATATCTCTAAAGGAGAAAACGTTACTGAACGAAAGTAAACGCGTGAAGGGGGCAGTAAATGCTGCGTTTGCTACCTTTTTCACTACATCTGTTTTTTAAAGAGTGTACAGGATGGCTCTGGAGGCTTGCGTTGCGGCTCATTGAACCGATTACCTACTCGCTATCACCTCGTTGTGAAAGGATGTTTTCGAATAAAGTTTACAAACACCGAAGCAGCAGCTGCTGGGTGTGTTAAGATAAGGATGGTCAGAGGAGGTTGTCGACTATTTGTTTGTATTTCAGTTAAAATTATTGTGTCATAGCAACAGGACATGAGAATACAGAACCCATGTTGTCTTCTCTATCGTGTCATGGTGCCCGCCCTTGAAATCGCAACGCGCGCGAACTGGCGTACCTTCTCCATCTGCCTGGCAGCGACCGCTTTCTAACATAGTGAAATCTCAACTACGCGGTACTAAAACCCATAAGACAAGTGCAAGTGCTAGTGCCACGCACCGTCACCTAGGAAGGGACTTCGTGAAATGGAAACAATTGAGAAACGGTGTTCTTCACGCGCGTAGATTTACCCAAGGTTGCATAGCTTCCGAGATTTTGAGCGCGCCATCTCTGAGGTCGTAAGGGCAGCCTAATTGTTGTCGACAGATCCGCCCGTCGGCGCCACCGACTTGTGGTGGCGTGACTGGTAGCGAGGGCCGCGGCGTGGCGGCAGGGGTTTGTTATGACGCAGTATGACGTTTGCACAGCCCACGACGGGAGAACGGGTTTTTTCTGCTCGCTCATTCACCGGACACGTGCGGCCGTGAGGCAGGAGTTGCGACGTCGTTGCAGGCGTTGCTGAACGGCTGCACAGAGCGTGTCGATCTGCTTGCGTCTCGGCATCGTGGAAAGTCGGGGTACTATTGTGGCTACGGGCTGAACATCAGTTTATGGCTGCTACAGTTATTTCATCGTATACGATTCGTAAGTTATTGTCTGCATTCTCACACTGTGATTATCGTCGTTCACGGACTTTTCGCAGGATTGTGCTATGTGCGCCACAAAGTGCTCGCTTAGTGATTCCACAGAAGCTCAGCAGACGTTTCTATTGTGTTTAACTAGCGTGACGTTTGCACTGTGTCCTGCGCGTCAGCGTGTAACGGGGGCGCAGAACCCCAACGGAAGCGAAGTCAAGCTGTCGCCGTCTGTCAAAAGCAAGCGCGCGTAATTTAAAACGCGTGCGAATGTTTATATTTCCCTACAAGCTCCTCTCGAAATACTCATCGTACTGTCAAAGTGCCTAACAAAATGACAGATGAGGAACGCAGGCTCCTTGTCATATCCCAGAAACAAAGCACTGGCAGGGTTTTGCGCTGCTCAAGTGATATGCGTACGCAAGCCTTAAGGCAGGTTCTTTTGCGCAGCCCTAGAAGGCTTCATTTTCGGCAATGTTACAGAAACAAAAATACGAGGATAAAGCGCAATACAGGCTTACACATCAAATCAAAATGTGTTTTATTGAGACATAATTGCAGAGAATGCATACAGAATACTTGGATCAATATCCTGCGTTGCTAGTAGCTGGTCCAACATAGAAATTACATAAATGTTAGCAAGGCACATGATTGGTCATAGAATGAAATACTCAAGTTTTGATGATGTGAAAGTTTCTCTACGAACACGGTGTAAGAAAAATAATTTAGGTGTGGACACTCCGCCCGACGGCGCGTCCACATAATGTTCGCCTCTTTCCTCCTCTCGGCCCCCATGTCGCAGCGCCTCCCACGCAACCGCGGCCGGCGCATGTACTATAGAAGACGAGCTGCGTGCGTAGCGTCCGTAACCGCGTTGCGCACGTGAGAAGTCAGCGAGCAGAAAGACTGCTCACGCGCTCTGAGCAAGACGCCGCGCTTTTACGTACGCAACGCTGTTAGGGACGCTATGTGCGTCGGGTGCGCCGTTTACACCGTGGCCGTATGAAAACTCGCCGTTCAGTTGCTCTATCCCGTGCTCTATCCTCCTCCGCGTGCACGGTTAAAAAAAATGCAATGAGGTGAAAAAAAATGAAGAAAAACGCGCGTTCGCCTCGTCGCAATAGGTTTCTTAAGCCCCCATGTCGCAGCGCCAGCCACGAAACTGCGGCCGGCGCATGTATTAAAGGCGAACATTATCTGGACGCGCTCTCCTTCGCGACGGGCGGAAAGTGTCCACACCTAAATTATTTTTCTTACACCGTGTCTACGAAGGAACAGGTGTTGCAATTCACAAGACAATTAAGAAAAAGCGTTTACAAGCAAGGTAAAAGTTTCGCATAGTTTTTATTTCTAGAGGCACAGTGTTTCAGGTTACCGATTCGAAGAATGCTAGCAATCGTTCGCCGTAAGCATTGTTAGAGAGAGGACGACTTGACTTGTGGTGACTTGCTTGTCTCGTGTTTGCACGCGGGAAGTTGAATGTGATGTTGGGTAGCGCAAAGCTCGTGTGCAGTATTTTGTGAAATAAACAAGCAACCCTACAATTTCTTAGCGCGGTAAGTGAAAGAATATGAAGTTCGTTAAATAGAATGCCACTAGGACAATCAGCGGAGGAGAATGTTATTATTCTTAGAGCGCGTCCTTGTAACTGCAGTATAGGTGTTAAATGAGTTTAGTGTGCTAGGCCCCATGCTTCACAGCAATAACCGAGATGCGTATGTAGCAAAGAAAAGCATATGCAACGAAGTAAAAAAAAACGAAAATATTGCCGGGAACACACCAGTGCATAATAATAATAATAATAATAATAATAATAATAATAATAATAATAATAATAATAATAATAATAATATCTGGGGTTTAACGTCCCAAAACCACGATATGATTATGAGAGACGCCGTAGTGGAGGGCTCCGGAAATTTCGACCACCTGGGGTTCTTTAACGTGCACCTAAATCTATGTACACGGGCCTCAAACATTTTCGCCTCCATCGAAAATGCAGACCAGTGCATAACAGCTAAAAGCCAATTTTCTACACACGGTGTTGATTTGGTCTCTCCAATGCAAGTGATGGTCAAAAGCAACTCATAAGTATTTAATTGTGTCGACCGTATCCAGAGCTCGGTTTGCAAAAGTAATACTAAAGCTCCGAAACTCGACGTTCCAACAAAAGCATACATTCAGATTTGTCACATGTAAATTTATCTCGCTGCATGAGAGGCTCGCCTTATCTAATGCTTACGAACTAAATCAGAACATCTGTCATCCGATTCCATGAAGTGCCACCTCGTGAAAACAGCGCTCCTGTTGTTTTGAAATGTGATCCTTACTTTGTCTCTTTTTTCGAGAGCTCATCTATACCGCTGTCTCATCCACATCACCTATCTTGGACTGACCGGCTGGTGGATTTCTTGATGCCCGATTTCACGGCTCACGTTTGCGTAAATCTCGTCGATTCAGTATACTGACCGCATAACCCACCGCGGGTAACTTCTCATTGCAGACTAACTGACGACATGGAACCTCCATCCACTCGGGTCTCTGGCATGGAAAGTGCAATCTGCTCCCTGGATACTGCGCGGATGTTGCTCATGGCAGAAAGGTTGCGTGACCAACTTAAGTCCGGTGGCGTGGACCTTCAAGCTCCCTGCAGCGACGTCCTTGGAGCGACCAAGTGCTGGTTGAGGTTACACCTGCCTGCTGTGAACGAAGTCCTCTGGAAAGTCTGCATGCAGGTTGTGGAACATGCACCCGGCGCGTTGACACTCTCCCATATAGAGACCACCGATCTTGACACGGTACGTGCGGACACATCCTTCATGGACGGCGCCATCCTGTTGTACATTTTGCTGGAGCGTCACGTGTGTATCAAGCGACTTCTTCTGAGTACCATGGCGTTTCCACTGTGGCACTTTCCATCACTGCTAGGCAGCGCAATGCGTGCCAACCGAGGTATCATAGAGGTTGAAGGACACCCTAACGACAAGGTTGTGCATTGGCGGGAAATGCGTCCATATAGAGCCCTGCCCTGCGCGCTTGGCAGTGGGTCGCAGCGGCTAAGTTGCTTAAATGTCACGTCGCTCAAACTTGATAACGTCGCAGCTGAGTGCATCGCCAATGGAATAACGAAAAGCAACCTGCAGCGCCTGCACCTCTACAACGAAATGTCGGCCACTGTTGCACGGAAACTGCTGTCTGCCGTCAGCTCCTGTCATAGCCTCACCTCTCTCGAGTTCGCCGGTAGTAGGGAGTTCTCGCTATCCAGCGCCAAAGCGCTCGCAACTGCCCTGAAGTGCAACATGACGCTGCGGAAACTGCGCGTGAACTACATGGCTGTTGACGTGCTCGGCATCATCCTCGCATCGCTCAAGCACAATCAAGCACTACAGGAGCTGTCGCTCGACTGTTCAGTTGACTTCTTGCGTTCTACATTGTGGGACGGCCTTCAAGCGCTGCGGGATAACAAGGTGCTCAAACGACTCGAAATTACGGATGCCCACTTTTCCAACAGCTGCGCAATGGTTATAGGCGAAGTTCTGAGGCATAACAATGCTCTCGAAGAGCTTTCGCTTTACATGAACACGATCAGCGATCTTGGGGCACGAGCGTTGGCTAAGACCCTTCAGGAGAGCTCTTGCTTAAAGCGCCTCGACCTCTCCAACTGTAGACTGACCAGCAATGTCGTGTCAAAGTTCGTAGAAACAGTTTCTCGAAATCGCGCGGTTGAGCGCGTGCGCCTCGGAGACCTTGACATTCCCGAAGACTGGACACCGACGGTTCCCCTAACGGAAAATGTCTGCTCTCGCTTGCAGGTTCCGTGGAACACCTTAGCGCTTGAGCAGTGGTCGACGAGTTTACAGCGTGAGAGCTTCCGCTCCCCCAAAGCGTGTCTTGGTTGGACGAAAGATGCTAATTGCTCTGGCATCGTGCAGTGGTTTTCCGCAGCTCGAGTTAGCACTGCATCGCTCGTGGAACTGGTCATCGAATGTCCTCGCCCTGTGGATGCCAAGAGCACCGAAGCGGTCGTCTCCTTTCTAGAAACAACACAATCGCTCAAAAAGCTCATCGTGCGTCCCATCGAGCAGGACTATGTCTTCTCATCTGCGGTCTTGAACAGTCTAGTCCGTAATAAAAGTATCTGCGAGGCCGAATTTCACCAGACTCTCCGCACTCCCCAGGACATCAAGGCTCTGGAAGCGCTGCTGCTAGCCAACCGAACCTTACACCGCCTCAAGTTCAGCTACGATAGTCTCCCCAGCAAGGCCCCTGCTATACTGGCCCGTGCTCTGAAGGACAACTTCGTGTTCCTGACGCTGGAATTCGAATACCAGCATGCGCACAACGACATGTACCCAGTAGTGAAGGCCCTGAACAGGAACCGATCACTTCTGAACAGAGCAGTCGAATGCGTCTTGGACGCCGCTAGAGACGAGCGCTCGACGCGAGCTCTTCGTCTTTTCTCTCAAACCGAATCACTTCTGGACGCTGTCAGCACGGCTTCGGGAACAGTGCGCGAGGAGTGCCGGTGTTTGGTGCTTGAGGCAGTGCGCCGTCTCGATTGTCAGCATTCGGAATAGTCAGTATAGGGAAGATGAAGCTGTGTCTGAGGACACAACAATAACGTATATAAATGTTAGCCTCATTAGACAGAAATGACTGGGATAACTTAAGACTAGCTGGAAATCGCGATAACTATGAGTACTGTATGTTCATACAAGCTGACTGAAACCGCAGGTGGCGTGCGGGTTTATAGTGTGAATTCATTATTTATTTAGTTCTATCAAAACGCCCTAGCGGTCCCTCTTATTGAGCAAATAAAGCATAATAAACAGAAGGTACATTGGAACAAGTGTTGCACCAAAAGTTACACATCTAGCAAACAAGGCATATCTATAAATCAATAAAGCTTGAAAAAGAAGCATTAGAATCTCGCGGGCTCGCTTTGCTGCATGCTGATGAAATTGATTATTATAAGTAACGTTATTAGCAACTGAAAATACAAAACCCTTCTTTCAATAATTGTGTCAAACTTGAAGAATAACGAAGTGAGGGTCAAGCAAGAAATATCGCTAGACCAAGGTCGCTCACGTCCCTCATCGCAAAGTCACTGACGCAGAGGGTTAGCGCGAGCCACACATGCGGGTGAATGGGACACCATCAAGGCAGATAATACTGGCGATCTTAATCATTGTGGCGTTGGCTGCGCTGATTGACGCCTGAAGCTAACTAACCTCCGCAGGTGAACTGAAATATCTCTAGGGTATCGCATGTGTCTGTATCGTGATATAAACATTCACCGGAAGCACTGTATATGCATGTATACAGATCACTTCGAAAGTGCTTGTTTCTGTCGCAAAGTACGGAACGTGAAAAAAGGGGACATGGAAGAGGTAGCGGACCCCTTGATGTTCCGTGCCTTGCGCTGGAAACGGCGTGTTAAGAAAACTATACACAGCTGACGTTCCGGTGTTCGTTGATAATAGTAGGGAGATTTAGAAATGACGTACCCAAACTGCTTAGCTTGTATTAAAGCCTAACTCCATTGCACAGCCACCCCTAACTTCAAGCACGGCCGGGTATGAAGGGCGACGCACCGCCGGGTGGTGTTTTGGATCCCCTGTTTCTAAAACTCTAATACTAAATCCGCTGTGAGTACATGATACTGTGCCAAGTTGTAATGGTCTAGGGATCGATTAGTGTGAGTAAACGTACAATCGTATGACTCGGCAATGGGATTCACATTTTTTAGTCTTCCAATAAGTTGGCACATCACAAACCCGTCTGACGCACTAGAGAAATTGCAACTTCAACAATGCTCAAGCATTCCAGTCTTAAATTATTATTGTTATAGATGAACAGCTATCTCGATCTGGTACGTGTTTTGCATTGTTATAGTTTTTCTTCTTGCATAATTGAAATTGTAAGGGGTAGTGCGGAGATTTAGCTTCTCTGTGTAGCTGACAGCCTGTCACGAAATGTTACTGGATACGTGGACATAAGCACTCGCAGTGACATTACCAACTTATGACAACTTCTACCAGAGGTGACACAGAGCTAATTTGCAATGATCACCTAGGCAGGGACGATCCAGGAAGCTTTAGTTTGACCCTAAACTCCTTACCTTTCGAGGTTTACTGTGTAACTTAATCCATGGACGACATTACGGATCAATGTATAGCGACAACCTTGCGGCCTCTTATCGAAATACAATGGGAACGATTTCTTGCTTTCTTGTCAGTGTTCACCACGAAGGAAACACCTAATTGCGCTGCAACTAACGAGTACATCAATATCAAACTGCACCAACAGGTAAATTGAGCATGTAAGTCGCTGATCAGCTTTAGTCTCCCGTTAGACTGCATCATGACTTGTCGCTATCAAAGTGCTCGCTGCCTTGTACTTCACCGGCAGTACAGTTATTCGCCAACAGCTTACCGGCGAACTAAAGCTCTCTGATTGCCCTTCTTGTCCGTGCTTATGAATACCGACGCTACGTGAGCATTGTCAACAAGATCTATTAGACATGAACGATTGATTACTGATGTAGAATAAGTAGAATCAGCGGAAGGAGAATGTTTCACATGACACTGGCCTTGTAGTTTTCTACGCTGTTGGCTGGTACAAAGCGCTGACGTAATGATGAATGTGCTTAACGTCCGTTAGGACACACCTTACTTGAGTTTCAGGACAACGCCAGATCAGGAACGTGGATTGTACACCACGCTGCTGTACCTGTCGGACTTCGCACAACAAAGGAACTGGACATTGTTCGAAATCTCGCTGCCTTCTTTTTGCCCGTGCTCTCCTATCCAGGCCTTGAAGCTCCTGATGTTCTGAAATAAAGTTTTATTTTCATCATCCACTTGCTTGATTATTTTTTAAGTGCTGAGCACTTATTTTTTAAGTGCTGTCGGCGTCTAATGTGTCACGTCGTTTGTCATGCTGGCAAAACCATATATAGCATAGCCATGCATAGTATAGTATAGCAAGGAGACCGGAAAGGGAAGTGAGGGTGAGCTGTGATATGAGGGTGAGGAGAAGAGGAAAGGATAAAGCACAACACAGCCATGTATGGCATCACGCAGGCAAAACCATGTAGCATAGCCATGTATATATATATATCCAGGGGGCGAGAACAGACAGTAGAGAGTGAGGAGGAGGGAAAGGAGAAGGGGAGAGGGTAAAGCACGGTATAGCCGTGTATAGTATAGTACATCTATGTGTAGTCTAGTACAGCAAGGGGTGGGAAAGGGAAGTAAGGGTGAAGAAGAGGGAAAGGAGGGAAGTACAAGGCGCCACTCCATCACAATAGAAGGTTTCCTTTCCCGCCATGGATGCCGAGCAGGCTGCACGTTTGCAACGCTAGCGCTTGCTTGCCCGTGAACGCCAGCGTCGCCGAAGGGTAAGCGAATCACTGTTCCGCACTTCCTACAGCTTTCACGCTGAGTGGAACAGCATTACATTTTTTTCTGACGACAAGATCCTCGGTCGTTACAGAAACTTTTCTGACTCGTTGCTTTTCAGCAAAGGGTCACAAAACGGCGCAACCAGCAGAGCTAGAGAGGTCCTCAGATCGGTAATTCTGTATAAGCGTGGTCGTGTATGTATGTGACAAGCCGTGAGGAAAATCAGCTTGCGGCATCTGGTGACGCAGTGTTCCGCCAAACTACTTGAATTTGTCGTTGCGCCGTCCGGCCGGGCTCTGCATTTCAGACGTAAAAGCGCCCGTGGAAACACAAATGTGTGTACAATAGCACATATGGTTTTACTCACTCGCGGAACTGTCCCGCGTACTGAAATAGACACAAAGATTTCCAGAAATGTCCCATATTTCACACCGCATTATCGAACACAGGGTTTCTGCGTGACAAGCAGGTTTGATACAACGGAGTCACGACATTGCTTGAAACTGCTTTGGAAAGAAACACTATATGAATGGCATGTAGTGGGAGGAGTCTCCTTAACGCATGTAATATTGCGCGGCAGAAGCGTAGAATCGCGCCAGGCGTCAAAACATGTTAATTGCGCAAAGAGTGGGGTGTCTTAAATGCCCATCCATTACACAGCGCTCAGACATATTCAATGATCATCAGCATCAAAAGCATCAAGAAAGTGAACAGCTGCGTAGGTTCGCGTGTCGCCTTACGGACGCGTAGTGGGCCCTTCGTTGATTGGCAAAAGAAAGAATTATGGCGCAGTTGGCACCTCGCAACTGTAATTGCAGTAGGCATTCTAGGACGCGCACGGACGTTCGTTTTCTTGCGGCACAGTTGAGGCATCCACCGAGAACCGAAGCAATTAAGGCCAGCAGTTGAGAAGGCACGGGGCGCGATTGCGGTATATATCGCGTTCTACTCTTGAAGCGAAGCTCAAGAGTGCTTCATTTTTTTTTTTGAAGTTCGTCACGTGAGCTTCCCGTCTGACGTAACACAGCTGACGCATTTCCTGCGAAACCCGGTGGGCTCAGTTTCGGTAGAGTGCACTGGAACAGGGGAGTGCTCGGAACGAGCTTCAAAAAGTGAAGCCCAAACAGGGTCAACCCGCTTGCAGCGCTGCGATCTGTAATCTGCAATGTGTCGTCGTTTAAAGGCGCGTTTACACTAGAGCGACACGACACCGACGCAGACACGAGGCAGACGCAGACGGTCGTCCGATGAGTCGCCCGCCGACGATGTCGCCAGACCGTCTGGTCACACTAGGCCTACAACGACACCGACGCCTCCAAAGACAGCATGTCGTAGTAGTGTAACATGATGGCAGACCAAAAACACCAGCAGAACGTATCGGCCGACGTGTCATCGGGAGGTCTTCGGGAGATCGGTGGCCGAGCGAAAATTTTCCCATGTCGTTGCTTCGAACGTCGAAGGGGTAGATCTTGGGGGAGATCCCCCTCGACATACTCGGGCATTTGACAATGGGCATGCATATCGCGCACCCCTCCGACGTCTTTTCTTTGCATCCCTTTGTCTGTCCGCACCCCCGTCCCCGACGCCGGAAGGGGTGGCGGGGGCCGCGCCGCTACCCCAACAGGGACAATGGTAGAGGAGGGAGGACGGCCGAAATGAGCTGCAAGTGTTCCCCCGTTTTCAACTTTGCGCGCAAGTTTAGTCGGTGTCGCTGTGCGCGCCTTCTGTGTGACAAGAGAATCGGCCGACGAGAGGCTGGGAGCTACGGCGTCTTTCACAGACGATCGGCCGACTGTTGGCGTCGTTTCAGTGTAAATAGGACGACGGCACGACAAAAGACACTCCCGGCGACAGTCGGCAGACCGAAATCGGTGTCGTGTCGTTCTAGTGTAAACGCGCCTTAATTGCTCGCGGCTCTGCCAAAGTGGTGCAGAGGCAGAATGCTCGCTTTCCACTCAAAAGGCCCGTGTTCGAATCGCAGCTGTAGATGGTGGATTTTTATTCTTAGTGTCACCTTTTATAGCTGCATTGGTTTTCCTTTGTTTCTTTAAACTAGCTTCAGTTGCTACGTGTTAGTTCAAAAAGTAACGCAAAATGTGAAGTAAAATAAAAGAAATTTGGCAGTGAGCGCAGTTATTTGCAGCGCCACCACCCGGGATTGAACAAAAACGTAAAGTATGGCCTCCGAGATTTTGGCGAATACGAGCCTCGAAACGAGGTTTCACATTTTACGTTACTTTTGTAACAATACGTAGCAACAGAAGCTAGCTTTAAGAATCAAAGGAAAACCAACACTGCTATAAGAGGTGACACTAAGAATAAAAACCCACCATCTATAGCTGCGATTCGAACCCGGGCCTTTTTAGTGGGAAGCGGGCATTCTACCCCTGCACCACTTTGGCAGAGCCGCGCGCAACTCTAAAGCGGCGACACATTACAGACTACCGATCGCAGCGCTGCAAGCGGATTGACCCTGTTTGGGCTTCACTTTCTGTACATTGGTGCTGCGGCCGTTCCGAGCACTTCCCTCTTCTAATACACTCTAGTTTCGGTATTACCTAGATAGGGGCCTCGAATTTCAATGATTATTGTCTCGAACTACGTGCGTTTTTTGCGATGTTTAAAAAAACTGGGCATGCCATAAATTGTCACGTCCTGCAACTCTTCCGTATCAACGGCCCTCAAATTGATAATTAAAAAGTTAATTAACGATTTTTTGTTAATTAACTCATGTTAATGTATCTTTAAGTGCGGCAATGTCTTACCGCCTCGGCGTAGAGTTCGTTTGCGAAGACGACAGGGGCCTGACTGTCATAGCATTTTGATGAAAAATATGCATCGTTTAAAAAAAACACAGGCCTGTATATGTACACGCCCAATGAGCGAGTGCATTGCACTCCACCTCAAAAGTGATATCATATTCCTCTGACTTCTTTCACTAATTTAAGGGATGCGCGGTGGCATATCCGATGCGGTAGGAGACGCTCAGGCGAAGCGACTGCCAGCCGGGTCCGCCAGACTAACATCGCCTCTAGCAACATCGTCAGACCAATCTTTCTGCCTTGTCTTTCCTTCTCGCTCTGTTCACCACCGCCACATGCTTTTAGATGCGAAGCATCTTTTGGCGGAGTTCAAACCGGTGGTGGTGGTAATGTGCGGCGTGACCACCCATACTGCGCATGCGCAAACCCTCTCCACTCCCCCCTCTCCGCCCACCTCTACCTCTTTCCGCCTCTCCACTCCCCCTCTCCGCTCCCCCTCTGATGCGCGGGCTCGACATGTCGAAACGCTGCTTCGCATCGCCTCATGGTCCCCTTTAGCGAGAGATGATGTGATTTTTTCATATCATTTCTCTTATCCTTATTACTTTTGTGCACTCCTAAATAGAACCAACGATTAATTTTTGTATAATGTCCCTCGTGCTCTCCTAGGATTCTTTGTCAGTCGGCTTCATATGAATAAGGAATAACTACGTACCATAATCTAGTCCTCCGTAGTGGGTTGGTGTCGCTGTCGACAAGCAAGCGCACCCGTCACGCTCCAGCTCGTGGCGCAGAACGGTCCTTGGTTGCCCTTCACGGTACAGGTCAGTGTTCGGTTTCATATCATCGCGGCAACAGTAGATTACGTGACGTCATACCCTTCCCAATAACGCCTAGCAACTGCCCTGGCATGATTTAGCAGCTTCATTGAGCGGCCTTTGTTCCTGAATATGGCGAAAAGGCCGGACAAGGAATCGCTTTTATCAGTAGGGCTTTGTGTTAGTCTGTTACCCGCCGTTGTAGCCTACGGCGGGTGATATGCAAAACCACTCGTTTACTTGTAAATAGGTGCACGATAGTGAATCGGTCAAGATTAATGCGCAGTCCCCCGCTGTCGTGCCGCACAATCATGTGGCGATTATATCAGGCAGAACATCAGAATAATACAAGATTGCTAAGCAATAAAATTATAAGAACACTCCATGCGCTAACTTTCACGGTATCGATTGTATAGCCGGGCTTTATAAAAGACCTTGGGTCAGACGCTATACATTACCGGCCACCGCGATAGATTATTAGCCAACCTGTAAATAATAGCCCACCGGAAAAATATTTCACTTTGTGGGAATAGGTTGTACAATAGTGGTATGTACTGCTGAAGCATCATGTCCAAAATAGAGGGCTGATAATAGGGTAATTTCTCTTACACGGTTTCCTAGTAGATACCATATTACCGTATGTGTTAGCAGATACGATCTCAGTCGTTACAGGTCGCCTCCAAGATTTTTCTTCCCACCGCATCGGGCGCGTCCAGTCTCGGAGGCCGTATTAACGAGGCTCTCTATTTTCTTTGGCATTCAGGACGCACTTCCAGCAAACCGTGCGAGCCACGTGCGCGCGCGTGTGTTTTACAGTGTCGGATATAACAACGTCTGTATTTGCAAAGATTATTTGTAACGTATCGCTTAGTAAAACGAAAGCGAACCATTTTACGGAGGCTGTTTTTATATTCTCAGTACATGTAAAAAAAAGTTATGCGGGCTAACAGTTTGTTATTCTTGGCTCTTTAACAGTTAATTCTAAATTGTCAACGCTCTCTCCGCTCACCGTTGTGCTCAAGCGAAAGCGCAAACGTTATGTTTCTTTTCACTTTTTTCCTTCGCTAACAGACTGTGTTCCAAACGAAGTCCCCGTTTGAGCGAAAGCCTGCTAGGCATTCCTAACCTTCGGTAGGTATACTGCGCACGTCTCCACAACATACTAGAATTTTGCAGTTGACAACTGTACGAAGTATATATCTATACGTCATGTTTGAATGCCTGCTGACATCGAATTCTTTCTTCCTGCAGAAAAGAAGTCTTCCTACCAGCAAAGTAAGTCTACCTGCCTACCCCCTCCCCTTCTTTCTTAGGCGAAACATTGATAGAGAACCTATACCACGGAGAAAGAAGTATTTGAGGAGGAGAATCTCTCGGCCGCGGCAGCGCGCGAGGGCGGCGCGATAGCGTCACGGCGGAATGCGGTTACGCCGAAGCACGACAGATGACGCTTTCGGCCTGTTGCCATGCCATCTTTTACATGCTCTTCTATGGACGCGACGCATAAAAATCGTGATAGCACCTCGTACAATGTAAAATTTTCAAGATTTATGTCTGTAACATCAATAGGCAGAGATGACAGATATTTTAACTGTAGTTACTAATCGATACTGCCGGAATTATAGGCCGTACAGCGCTTGAAACGAACTGCTAATAGTGGCTCCTGAGCAGACGACGTCTGCCGCCGCATGCACGCGCCCCTGGCTCCTCGCTCCCATGTTGTGCGCGCGCATGCGTAGGGGGCCTTGGAAGAGAAAGTTCCTTCGCTATTTGCTGGTTTCTTTCTCTTTAGCGCTCGCAGAGGCTCTCGCGCGTTGCGCGGGCGGCGCCGACTCCTCGATGTTTGCGCGCGCTTTTCACGCCGCGACAAAGGAGAGTGCTTTGCGGATTTCGACCAGTGCTTCTTCAGCATGGGGCGAAAATGTGTCGTGCCGAACTGCAGCAGTGGGTACGCGTCCTGCAAAGAGAAGGTATTTACCTTCAGAGTTCCTTGTGACCCAGTGAGGTTGGAAGTGTGGGTTCGCGCCATACCAAGAAAAGACCGACAGCTGACGCCTCGTGACTACGTTTGCGAGAAGCACTTCTCGGACAGTGACATAGACAGGCGGCGCTACTGTGGCGAGCTTGGTGGCGAAGTTCTCCTTGACAAACCGAAACGGCCAGTATTGTTACGAGACGCCGTGCCTTCAATCTTTCCGCGCGCTGTCCCAACTACTTGTCTGCTGTTCTAAAAAAAAGACAACGTGAAAATTCGACCGCCTGGGGTTTTGTAACGTGCACCTGAATGCAAGCACACGAGCCCTTAGCATTTCGCCTCCATCTAAATGCGGCCGCCGCAACAACCTAAATCTAAATTGATGGCATATAGGATAAGTCCCATCATTCGTTGAAATAAATTATGCCTAACTCATTGAGTTCACGTTATCAAAAATTATAGATTTCACGTTGTACAAAATATATCACGCTGCTAATTTTCCTGTATGTGACGCAATTTTTCTCGTTAATTTACCGAGAAATCTTGGAGTGCGCTTGAGCTTCGCCTTTAAGAGTAGAACGCGATAGCGTAATCGGGCCCCGTGCGCATCGCCTTCTCAATTGCTAACCTCACCGATGCCGACACGGGTATTTCTGCGAAACGAGCTCTTTAACGCTGTCCCGTTAAAATATGGAGCCGGCGAGGACGCACAAAAACACATCTACTCGGGCGTGAAGCGCGAACGGCGAATCGGCGACGAATGGCCTCTCTTGGTGGTTCGGGTGGAAAAGGAAAAAGGCACCTAATTTCTGTCTCCCTTTAGGCGACACGGCGCAGTGCCTTATAGGGGTGGGGGCAAGGGGGGATAAAAGAAAAGTAGAAAGAAATAGGGAAGGAAGTGATCCGAAGTCGACAGGGGCGGCGAAGAGAGAAGACGGAAAAGATTGGGGAACCGGCGAGCCTCGTCGGAGAGCGCGGTGAGAGGGACGCGCGCATTTTCCCTCTCCGCTAGCGGACTCTCACGACAGAGGGCGCGTGAGCGCTGTGCCCGATTTCGTGACTTTATTAGGACGCCCGAGCGAGCGCAGTTTCGCCTCCTCAAGAATTCTTGCTCCGTGACCTATACACATTATCTCGTAATGGCTCGCGATGCACCGCTAGGTCTCTCCACTTCTCGCGATGTCATGTCAGGTCTTGTGAGATCTCCTGTTAACATAAAAAAAGCTTAAGTGATATTCGAGTGCGTATATGTAGCCCCACCAAGCAACCTCCGTAGGTGTGCTGGTTTAGAACGTTGTTTAAAATGACACATCTTAACTGAATTTTCACCGGTTGCGGAGATTCAAAAGCTGAAATATTGCGCAAATGAGCTCGAAGACGGAGGTTCCATTACCGACCATCCTAGTTGCATTTACATGGGGCCAACATACAAGAACATCGTGCGCGTAGCTTTAGCCGCAGCATAAGGAACCCCAGGTAGTGAAGGATACTCCGTAGCCTCCCGCTAAGGAGTACATCATAATCATTTCGTGGTTTTTTTAGCACAACAACAAAAGTCTGCCGCGTCATGGTGGTCTAGTGGTTGTGGCGCTCGATTGCTGACCCGAACGTCGCGGGATCGAATCCCGGCCGCGACGGCAGCATTTTCGATGGAGGCGAAAATGTTTGATGCCCGTGTACTTAGATTTAGGTGCACGTTAAAGAACCCCGTGGTCGAAATTTCCGGAGTCCTCCACTACGGCGTCTCTCATAATCATATCGTGGTTTTGGGACGTTAAACCCCAGATATATTAACAATAAAAAGCTGAATTTTCCAATCGCAGCTAATATACGTGATAATGCGCGCCAATATCTTTCATGAAGCAATTTCGTTGTATATGCCTTCTTCGGGGCTTCAAACAAGGCCGGTATCGCATATAGGGCTAGATTTTTCATTGTAGCAGCAAACGGAACATGAAGGACAAGCGAAGGTTCATTTCTCGAACGCGCAAAAGAAAGTGTTTGTAGAAGAACGAACAGTAGACACTAGATACGCCCAAGTAAAAAAAAATTGAACAGTGGCTGCGCGTCCAATACAGGCGCTGGTAGCAAACAGACACCCTTAACTGATGGTGTAACAAAAGGTCATGCCTAATAAGGTTCGTTCAGCACTTCCTCTGCAGAGCTTCTATCATATATCTAGTTAACCGATCAGTTGGCTTTGATAGGAGGCTAGCACTCTAAAACAAAGGAGCGCAGCCGCAGTTTCAACAATAGGGACTTAAATGTCCACTGAAGTAGGATGGCAGACTGTGCGAGTTGGTTGATATGCATTGTACTACAACAGCGCAAAAGACGGCACCAAGAAAAAGAGAGAAGACACACACGACGCTGTACTTGCAACTGAAGTATTTGGAAGAAAATTTTCGCTTTTTTACGCCAGATAACAAGCATGTGCGCATGCTCATAGTCAGAAACAACGCAGGTAAGTACACATAGCATAAAAAAACTGTCTCATACACGCACGTGCGAAAAATTCCGACGCTTACCAGTGTTGTTGCGCTGTTGTTTAAGTACGATGTTAAATGTCCAGATGCTATATTTTTCTCGTGCTAATCTTGCGCTCTTCTTTATCTGTAATTTAGGGATTTTCTCACTTGGTCTACGTACGTACGTCGCGTTGCATGGCAGTATTTTCAGCGCAATGTACAAATCTTTACACACTGTACCAGCACACTGTACAAACGCTACCGATACAAACGCTCCTTTTGTTATCGCTACGTTTGGGCTATTACCTTCAGCTGCCCAAATGAGCCACCGTTTGCTGCTAGGGACTGTTAATGTCACGTTTCCTGCTCAAATTTAAAATTTCTAACATCATGTCCAACGCCTCATTACTTGCTTTTGATATTTCAGGCAAGATGGCTAGTGGGTACTCTGTAATAGGATCATCAGGTAAGAGCTATCACTTATAGTGTGAAAGCATGCGTTTGTGGTGTCCTGACTTCTTTCTTGTGTCTGCGTTTGCACGCCCTGTCTCATTAGCATGGGATTGCGTTCTTTAGTCAGTTGTTTTAACACGAATGTGTTTTATGTCGATGCCCACCAAGACTTCACTGACGTCATTTCCATGACAGAAGTGACGGTGGTAAAATGCACACGAACAGATGACAAAGAACTAGAAGAAAATGTTTCGTTGATTTGGATGACCGGGGAATCAAACCCTCGACCTCCCGGTCCACGACAATAGGATAGTTTGATACGGCCAATGTTACGCGCACACATGTTCGTTTCCTTACGGCTCGGTTGATGTACCCACCGAGAACCGAAGCCAGGCTAGCAATCCAGAAGGTGATGCGCACGGGGCCCGACTACGCTATCGCGTTCTACTCTCGAAGGCGAAGCTCAAGCATACTCTAAGTTTTTTCTTTAATTTCTCAGTGATGGGTGTGCCATAAGTCGTGACGCCTATGTCATAAACGCTCAAGTTAATAATAAAAATATTTATTAACAAAATGCTTGTTAATTAGTCGTTTCAATGTAACTTTAGCAAAGGCAAAGTGGCGAAGTTTTTACGCCTCATCGTAGACATCGTATGGGAAGACAACAAGTACATTTAGGCTCATAGTCATTGCCTTATAAAAAATCTGTACCCACTAAAAGAAACATCAACTGACAGTAGCACGCAGGAGAGACGACGAATCGACGAGACCCGAATGCAATCCTGGAGTTCTCACAAAGGTGTAGCAAGCCTGGCAAAGTCTTAGAAGACGAAATGTTAACTCACTACGGCCACGGCTCTTCGTCGTTTGTCAAAATGCCATATAGTTAAATACGAGCAGCAAGGCAGGGCTGTAGAAGATAACGCACATCACAAATTTGTTCATTTTTGTCTGACAGGATTCGGTGCGAGCAGTATGAGCAGCTTGAGCGGCATGAGCAGCATGAGCGGCACTGAAGGTAAGTCTCGTCCCCATACCGAATACTGAGCAACTCAAAAAAAGAAAGAAAAAAGCGATAGTTGATAAGCAGCATGAGTTCCCGAGAGACTTCTAAGTAGCAAGAGAATATAAGGCAATGACGATATATATCCGAGAAACGATATCACCTTTGTGATTTCGAGTTGAGATTATCACGATGTGTGTAAGAAGATACGATAACCTCTTGGTCATGTCAGTGTAAACCAGGGGCCGAATTCACAAAACTTCTCTTTCGTAAGTGCATTCTTCCACTGGCCAACCGCCTTCGCGAATGATATGTCCCGCATCGCGAATGGCCAAAATATTCCCTTAAGACGTTTTTGTGAATGCGGGCCCAGAATTTTCATCCCTTGTTAGTGCCAGCCATCTCTGGCTGGGGGGCTGCGGGTGAGGTGGTACGAACGGCGGTAGCCTATTTGCTCTTCGACAGCTCGAGATCCCGTGACAACAAAACGTCATGTGTGACGTCAATTGTAGAGTGTGATTTGTCGACCCTGGCTCTGGCAGTAGTGATACCTGCGAAATAGTGAGAACCGCCAATCGTTGGTTAACGGCCCATCACGGACCAACCACTGACTATGGCAAAATAGCAATACGTATGCAACGCCCTGCATGCGGAACCCTTGCCTTTTATTCAAATTGTATTACGTCACACGGTGGTATTACGTCACACGTGACGTTTCTGCCCAGTCCACGTGACCCCAAGCTGTTGCGGTGCATGCATACCCGCTCGAACGAAAGATAACGATAGCATTCCAAGTCCGTGCTTATCGCGTGCTTGCCGCCAGTGTCCACTCGCCAGGAGTTGTGACGCACCCCACAGGCATTGTCCTGGGCGCGCCGACTGGTAATGAATTTATGCTTGCTCTAAAAGCGGCTGCTAAAGTAAGATAATTTGGTCTAAACGGGTGATTAGGTAGCCGTAAATCTATCTGTATAGATTCTGCTAATCCCGATTGTGCTGTTACCAGTACAACAGAGAAAAAGAAACGATCAGATGACACTTCGACATAATATATATATATATAATAGTGTGTGTGTGTTCTGATATAAAGCTTCGTTGAAACTCTAGACGTGTTTTCGCAAAAGCCTGTCTAATCCGTTCCTTTCTGTCGCCGCGCTTTTCAGTTCCCCAAGCGTAAGTCGACAGCTACACAAGGCTTGTTGCCGTATCTACCTCGTGAAAATATTCAACTGAAGTGACGTCACGTACATCGCTGATTGTAGCACAAGAAAAGGCGTATTTAACGGTGGATATGACTCTCCCTATGTCGATATATGTGAGCGCAGTAATACACATGCCACATATATGTGTCAGTGTTTGTAACTTTGCCCGCTGTAGTAACTTAGCTGCTAAGGCGTTACGCTCCTTAGTTCGAGGACGCGGGTTTGATTGCCGGCCACACCGGTTGCATGACGATACAGGCGAAAGTTTTTAAAAGTTGTAGTGTCACTAAGCATGTTCTGAGATGAGAGCGCAAAAGCGTTTCCCTTGGCTCTGTTGCTGTAGGGAGGGGCGCTTCGAAGTGATGTTGGCTGAGTAGGGACTTTCCCTTCCGCAGCGGGGATTCCCCTCTCCTACGCCGCAGCAGCGTGCGCAGTTCCGATGAGATAGGTCACGTGCTTTCCGGATACGGCTTTTGCGGGCGCCAGAAGTGTGCGCACTTTCGCCAAGCCAAGGAACGCTTTCGCGTTTAAAAAACACCCAAGCACTTTCAAGAAACCCGAGTGATCCAAATTATTCCAACGTTCTCCCCCCACCTCTTAACTGTGGTGTGCCTCCTAATCATTAGACACTTAGTTTTATCACCTAATACCCCAGTATTAAAACTCGTAGGGTCCCTTATAAGGGGCCCTGTGAGTATTAATACTGGGGTATTAGGTGCATGAATGCATTCGCCTAAGACGACTCGAAGGCGAAAGCCATCATATTTTTCCTCTCTGACAGTGTCGATGTAATTATCCTCCCCCGCCCCCTCTGAAAGCTTTCTGCACCCAACATGGTTTTGCATTTCGTCCAGGATCAGAGGCGCTGCAAGCTTTCTGCACTACACCTGCTTTTGCACTGCCTCCGTGACCACATTTGACCGAGCGAGTCATGTGATGCCGTCGTCATGTGACGTCACGATTACGTCAGATTGAAGTCACGAGTACGACAGAATGGCGTCATAAGTTTTTGCGACCTGTCACGTCGTGATGACGTCACGATGCCATATGGTGACGTCATCACGTGATGGTTTCTTACATCACTCGTGTTGACGCAGGCGACGCGGGACGCCGCCGCCGATCAGTTTTTCGCGTTTGACGAGGTATCTAAGGCTTTCGTCTTAAAAATTATGGTATTCGTGCCTGGTGATGCGTCGACGACCGCGATGAAATTGTGTTATTTTCGCGCCAATTCTCCAGGGATCAGGGCTCTGGACTTACCAGCTTGTGCATGGTCGCCGTTGCGATCTTGTTCATCGCTCTTGCTGTTGCCATTGTCTACACGGTGTTCGGGCAGCAGGCGCAAGGTCAGTCATCAGATTTAACAGAACGCTTGAGAATCGCGTTCAGTACCTGAACGTGCCTTATGAGCAAACAGTTCTTTAACTTACAGAACACTCTTAGATATCCTTAGCGAACGTTTAAACAGAAGAAACCTAAAGCCTTGGCTAAGTTCATCTCGCGTCTTTACGCTAAAGCAGCCCAAGCAAAGAATATAAGGACCACGCAGCCTATGATCGAATGGGAAATCATTGCTACGATCGAATGGGAAATTATGTCTACGATGGAAATGGGAACTGCAACTACGTAACCATGCAGCTATACTTTTTACTACTGTTACTATGCTTCTTGACTTCATTATTTGTTGGCCTCGTATGACTGTGTCCAACAACAACAAAAAAGAAAAATTCAGCCAGTTCTACGCCGTGAGAGCCGTCGGACAGCGAAGCTGCAATGATGATGATGGTGATGGCTTTCGGTCAAACAAGTCATCATCATGATTTCGGGTGTCATTATCGTCATCATTTCGTTTTATTTGTTTCTTTCTTGACTGCTCCTCTGGTCACGTGACCTGAGTGACGCCTGTAATGCTACTATACTACTACTAGGGCACATGGCAGACTGAGAGAGCGTCGCTTCAAAACGGACCCATCGTTCTATTCCCCTTATTCCTACTACTACTACTACTACTACTACTACTACTACTACTACTACTACTACTACTACTACTACTACTACTACTACTACCTGTACTTACAACCACTAAAGTGGTTGCTTGGGCGAGTTGGTACGACATACTTCACATAAAGACAGCGCAAAAAGGCAGAGGACCAGTAAGAGAAAGACACGGACGGCTTCTTCTACTGGTCTTCCCATCTTTCTGCGCTGTTTTCATGTGGAATAACAACCAATACCACATTTCAAGTGTCTCGGTATACGTTCCACGCAGATGCTGATGACAACCTTGGCAACATTGACTTCGGAGGCGGCGGAGGCGGCGGCGGAGGTGGATCGCCTCCACCGCCAGCACCACGACCAAGTGAGCGCCATTTACTTGCGTCATACGAGATTGTATGCAGACCAATCTCCACGCAATACCTTGTTCTTAAATAAAATATGGTTCATCCTTCATTCCTAGGAATAGGTCACAAGAAGAAACTGAAACGCGTCTTCATAGAAGTAAAGAGTTGAAGATCTTTTGCACATTAGGAAATACAGTTCGCTCAGCGTCACTGCTACTGGGCCGGTACTGGAGCCTTTGACATGGATACACCCACACTGAGGCATATACAGTGTAACATGCTCACATCTCCCGCATGACGAAGACTAGCGTTAACGAGTATCAGAAACTCCTTGACGGGAGTAATTGGCGTAAAAGGTGGACTGGCGGACGATAAATGTGGAGTTCCCAAAGCGTTCAAGCGAAGCCATGAATCGCTTCGGTAAATCGCCGTTCGCTACTGCGACACGAACAAATTCATCCCTCCATTCAGCCAGTTCTTCCTCTTGTAAATTCTGCGTCCGTCCCAGAGCAGACTTGAACGATGTCATTTGGTGGCGCCCTAAGCACCCCTTCCCCCTTTCCTCAAAAACATCTGTATAAGTGGGATACAACTTAAGAAGTCCGGAGAGGCCCCGCCCAGATGACCGAAGCGCGGCAACCGATCACCTCCGCGACTAAAGCAGTCCCGCTCACGACCTCCTCTCTAGAGGAGGTCGTGGTCCCGCTCATGCACTCCGCAATGTTCTCCGAAGGCGGGGTCACCGGCCGTCCGGCTCATGACGTCAGTCTGGAGTGCGCACCCATTTGTGCAGGCTTTTGTGCATCCGCCTTTGAGGAGAAAATACGTACCGCAGACATCTAAAGTTCTATACAACTATAGGAGGGTCAGTAGGAGGCTCTCTTGCGCAGCTCGAGGCCCTGAGAAGGTAGAGGAGGCCTACTTCAAGTAGTGCGCCTTGCTAGCAACGCCTCCGATCCCGGAGGCAGTGCAAATCCATGCTAGGTGCAGAAAGCTTTAGGGGGCGGGGGGATCAATATAGAAGAAAAAGATGGCTCTTGTGTTCTAGTCATCTTAGGTGAATGCATAAGTGAGTTTTTCTGCATACTTTGTTTGTTGTCAACTGCCTCTCTTTTGTTTGATGCTTGATTTACCCAGACGCCATCACCCCTAGACCACAGCCTGTTGGCCCGCCACCTGTCACGCCACCTGTAGGGCCTCCTGTACGACCTTCTGCAGTGCCTTCTGTACAGCCCCCTGTTCAGCCAACTGTTGAGCCCCCTGCTGAACCACCTGTTGGGCCACCTGTTGGACCACCGCCTCCACCGCCTCCACCGCCTCCACCGCCTCCGCCGCCTCCGCCACCTCCACCGCCTCCGCCAACTCAACCACCGCCTCCACCGCCTCCACCGCCTCCACCAAAGTGTAAGCACATGCTCAAGACGCGTAAACATGCACGCTACGAAACTTTAGTTCGCTCTACACATTGTTAGGTATCAGTGGTAAAACGACACACGGTAGTCGAGCAACGAACGACCGGCACAGAGACCCGGAAGAGACGCATTTTGTGCGTTTCCTGACCAATCACATTAGCACAATAATAAGAAGGAAAGAGAGTGTCGTCGATAATATAATAATTTTGGGTTTTAACGTCCCAAAACCGCGATACGATTATGAGGGACGCCGTAGTGGAGGGCTCCGAAAATTTCGAACAACTGCCTTGGGTTCCTTAACCTGCACAGAAATCTAAGTACACGGGTCTGAAGCATTTACGCCTGCATCGAAAATGCGGCCGCCGCGGCCGGGATTCGATACCGCGACCTCCAGGTCAACAGTCAAGCACTATAAACACAAGACCACCGTGGCAGGTCTAGAAAGAGAATGTGTCGTCCAACGTGGCAATCTTTTTTGAAGATTGGAGCGCGAAAGAAAAAGGGACACACAGCAGACATAAATAACACAAGCAAATGAACACCCTAATAACACCCTCTTTGGTGGGTGAGGTATAAAAGACTTATTTTACCTTTTCTCATTTCAGGGTGCTATAACGGTATTATGTCCAAAAGAATGCCTTACGAAAATTAAGGATGCTTGGCCACTAAAATTTTTGTGCGAGTAAAAACCTGCAGGCGCTTTTCATCTCGGTAGTTTGCGTCAGCTAATTCTTCGAGCAAGATGTGTACTCGCAGTACAGGCTACGTATCATCCTTATGTTTCCTTTTCATGACGTGTTCGCTGACGAAGTACAAAGACAGGGATTGTTACATCTCATTCAACTTATCTGTTACTTTGCTGATTTCGCCTATACCCCCTTTTTTATCTTAAACGTTGTGTCTGGGCCAGCTGGATAGCGTTAGTGAATCAGCTTCAGAATAGTCCTTCACACTCCTGTTCTTTCGGGTGTAGAATAGTGGACTGCTTAAAAGCGGGGACAGAAAGTCTTGCGCAGTATCGATTGAAGTAAACATTTATATATGTTCGTGGCGATAAATATTCTGCCAATAAGACAGGATAGAAACGTACTGAAACGCAGACAGGATAGAAACGCGCATGCGCAGCTGTGCATGCGCGGCATGTACTGCGCATGCCCTGTCCATGTCCAGGGCATTGTTGCAAATGGTTTATTCGTCTCTGTGCGGGTACTCCTTTGAAGCACCCAACGTGACTGCATGGTTCTACGTCGGAATATTTTTTCCCATAAAACTTTCGGGCTGTCAACGCGAGGGTGCAACTCTTACGCTGGTGTACGTATACGGTAATCAGCGACTTACTGTTTGACCTAGTAATTGGTTGATTGACTGACTTACTGTCTGACCTAGCCGTTGATTGACTGATTGACTGACTGACTGACCAGGTCATTGACTGACTGCTTGACGAAATCAATGAATGACTGTCTGACAGTCATTGACTGTGACCAAGTCATTGACTGACTGTCTGACCTAGTCATTGACTGCCTGTCTAACATGGTCATTGGTTGACTGATTGCTCTCCGCCACGCGCAGTCTCTGTCAGTGAGCTCGTCTGCACGATCGGCACGTATGCCGTCGTGACATCAATGCTGCCCCCGGACGGCCTGTGCGACTACATGTACTTCTGCCACCTGGTCGTGTCCAACGGCCAACTGTACGGTGACCGCATAGACGTCAGCTGGAAAATGTTCAAGACGGAAATGATGCAACGCGACACGACAGGCGCCGGCATTGGGTTCGACAGCCGGTGAGGCACGATCGTCGTTAGTAAGGCAATACAAGGTATCTCAGCTAACTTAGGCCAAGTATTTTTCTTAATTTCGCTAACTCTAACGAAAAACCGAGAAAAATTGACCAGGGCAATTATCTTAGCATAGATTAAATAATCCGACGTTGCTAAAAAGCGTTGAAAGATTCCTATTGAACATTTTCGCTTGAGTCAATACATTAAAGGTTAATTAAGCAATCTGCTAATTACCGAGCTGGGGGATTGGCAGTTATCTAGAACAGATGAGATATTCCGACGTTTCTGAACAAGTTCTACGACTTTTGTACTGAAGATTTTTCCCTAGCGTTACTAATTAAAAAAGGTTAATTAAGCAATCTTTGTTTATTATCCAGCTTGGTGGATTGAAAAGAAAGATCATGACGTGCTGCACGGCTCAGAACAATGCAGTAACAATTCGAGATGCGTCGTGCATATGTTTCTTTAATACATGGCGCAAGTTAGCTGGAATACCCTGCAATGGCGTATTCGGGCAGGCTCTGAAAAGTGGCCGCGCATTCGGATGTTAGAAGTCGAGCGCCATAACCACTAGACCACCGTGGCAGGCGTCTCGATGCCCGCGCCCCTAAAAAGATAACGAAAAATGTTGCAGTGGCTTAGCTCGGCTATGCCAGGATATACGTAGCGTTATCAAAGGTTCAGCTGATTATTCTTTGCTTTTCGTGTCTCCGCTGCACGTTTAGTTTCCTTCTGCTCATTCCGCTTCCTACGCTCAACCGCTAATTGCCAGACAACTACTTCGGGATCCGACGAGTTAAGCTTCTCCGCTCTTCTGCGCCGTTAAGCAGCGTTTGCGCCCTCCTTCTCCATGGCTGTACCACACTGGCAAACGCCAGTCAGAGGCGCTATCAAGCGGCTCCAGCGCAGTGTCGGACGGCGACTGCACTGCGAAGGCGAATAGATGGGCGCGCGCCGGCGCCAGTGAGTCTGCCACGGCTACGACGTGGCAGAATGCGCAGACCGGAGGCGGCGAGTCGCGCGTGGCGGCGGAGTGCGCGGGAGGTGCTGGCTCCGGCGCGCCTGCTGTGTGACACCACTGATCCTCGCGCATGCGCAGCACGGCTCTTGAGGAGGCGCGCGAAACTGGCTCGGCTAGGCGAGTGTAGCTAACGCTACAAAACAAAAATCTTCATTTGTCCGCATCGTGGCGGATACGGCACGTGCAATGGTCTAACGAAATTTGCTTACGAAGGGCTCTTGCGAATTGCGTACGCAGCAGAACTGGCGAAAGCTAAGTGGACTGCTAAAGCTGCTTAACGAATTCATTCGCAGGTACGTGGCAACGATTGACCTGAGCGATGATACGCTGCGCAAGCACCTTGACACTCTGGCCACGAAAAACAAAATCATGCACTACGGTTTTCTGAACCTGATTGTCCGGTCCAACGATGCAGTGAGCCGGACAAAGGATACGCTCAACGCGCTTAAGGTACGTATACGTGCAAGCGGTCGTGCCACAGAATGCTAACTGCTTTCACAGAAGGAATCATACGGGAAGCATGCAAACCTACAGAACTTTCAAGCAGGAAATTTCCAAAGAAAAGATCTACGATATTCCGCCTCTTTTATTTTCGTGTTCTGCCCTCTGCCGTTTTGGTAGGGGCCGGGGCAACCGGTATCGCCAGAAAGAAAGCCTCCAATATCAAGAGGCTTTCGCGACTTTTCCGCTACACTCGGAGAAAAAAGAAAAGAGTATGTGTGACTCCTTTCGGGGAGTCTTGACTTGCCACGTATATGACTCTCTTTAAAGAGGCACGTCAACTCTCTTGTGAGCCACATGACTCTCCGAAGAGAGTATAATAATCTCCAAAGGGAGTAGACATGCCTCTTTAAACAGAGTCATATGGCTTTCGCCTTCGAGTCGACTTGGGCGAATGCATATGGAACCCTGTGACTTCTCTTAATTCGCTGCAAGAGCTAAGGTTAAGGTGTCGCGCTGATAATATAAAGGACGCGGGTTCGATTCCAGGCCACGGCTTAGGCGTAGGCGTACGTTGATGAAATCCGAGGTGGTCAGGGTCATTCCCGCTACGGCGCGTCTCAATCATATCGCCGTTTCCGCAAGCAAAACCGCCTAGAGTATAGATATATTTTGTCTCTTTCGTGCGCATGCTACACGAACAGTGTCACTGTTTTTATACTGTGCCTTCCTCTTATTACACATCTCCTGCAGATTCTGAAGCAAATACAAGGCGGCGACAAGACGAGGAAGACGATCGTAGGCATCGGAATGTACGACTACACCGAGAGGGACGCATGGAATATATACAAAAGCATGTTTACACAATTTGTAGAGTGAGTGCACCATGTTTAAACGTACTCCTCTAATGGTATCCTTATTATCTAAGATTCATGGGTGCTGCCATCTTGGGCTTCCGCACGAATGAATTTTTTCTTCAGCTTTGTGCATCGCGGCGCTAAATTACCAATGTCAGAAAATGCTGACTGTATCTGTACGCCGCAACTTCTCATGAGTACAAGTCTGCTGTATGTGGGTGATTCCACGTAAGATCGAACAAACGATGGCTGGTCGACCTCTCAAATTTATTTCAAAATTTTATATATTATTGCCTGATGAGTGGAAAGAAGAGATCCGCAATTTGTTTTGCCGCCAAAAATTTTTTCGAACCACAGGAAATCAATAATGACGAAGAGGTGGAGTGGAGCGCTCATCCGCTCTGCTGTTTTGGCCAACTTTCGTTATGAATTGCACAAAATATATTAAAGTTAGGTCGCTGAAATTTATTTACCTAAATATATGCATGTTTTTGCTTCTGCTCAGGTATTTTTAGTTTTTATGTGTAGTGTAGATGTTTTATAAAAAACCTCAAAAACGGCCCAATCGGCAAAATTTTCTTTACTTTGAAGGTCTTTATCTCAAAAAAGCCTTGTAGCAGAGCGACAAAAATTCTGCATTACGTTCTTCGCATGCTTATCTACCAAACTGCCAAATCTTGTATTTATATAACTTTTCAGTAAAGAGATATGATCGGGCTAAGTTGAAGAAAACACCGAACAATGGAAACTTCTGACGACAATTAAACAAAAACCCCGTTTTTTAAATTTCTTAAACTTTGTCCACTTATTCTCCTCCACATCAGCTTTCACAATCATTAAAAACATGTTGCATAATGTCGTTTCACTAATAGTTACGGCCCCTCCAATGAGACCCTTAGGCAAGGATGGGCAATTCCGACTTCTTGCCCAGCAAGTGTATAAAATGCAGGCAGGATTGAATTTATTTTTATTAAAAGGCCAGCAGGTACGTAAAAAGGTGTCGCCGGCACTGAAGACGTTAATTTTGAAATATTTTGGTCACTGCAGCGGCCACGAGCGCGGAGCTACCGAGTAGGCGCGCGCGCACCCGAGATGCTCGTTGTAAGATACGGCGCAGTGAGAGCTCGTTCTCGCGTCCTCAGACCGATTGAGTTCGAAACAGCAACACCTCTCGGGTGACTTGAACGCACGTGCACCGGTAGTCGCAGTGATCTGGTTAATTGCGTCGATTTCTTTTTCAGGGGGCATAAGAATGTCATCGTTAAACTGTGCGTTCCGTGAAGATCTTTCATTGCAGTGGTAGCAAAAGCACGCGTAGCACAAGTAGTCCGTTTCACTGACAGTCACTGATCTTTCGGGCGTTAAACGTTCCTTCAAAGCATTTATGTCTAGGTCGGTAACTCTGCGAAATTTTGGCTTCTTTGCAATAATTAAAGGAGTACTGACACGATTTTGAGACATCGCAAAAGGGACATTTTTTGCTTCGTTGGTATGCAGTGTCCACGCTGTCCACACGCCGGAGTCGGAGAACACGTATAAAATATTTTAATTTGACTTTGAAGTTTTCGTCGCTGAGCATTTGCAAGCCAGCCACACTGCAAGGAAATTATCCCGACAAGTCAAGACAGTTCCTCCGAGTTAGCGAGTGCTGCGTCCTGCATGCAGCCTAAATCGTAGAAATCACTGTCAGGGTCACTGGACGACAATTCACTCATCGTTGTCTATTGCACCACGAGCAGATGACGGATTTCCCGCTAGTACGTCGCGAATTTCTGTATCTCCGTGACGTCACACTGCTATGAAACGACACTGAGAAGCCACCCCCTCGATATCGAAACCGAAAGTGTCTTTTTAAGGTGGCGCTAATTAAAATATATAGGATGCATTCCCAGGCACCACAATAGTCGTTTTACGTTTCTCGACACCAGTATTTTTATTTAGAGCAACAATCCGATTTTTTTTTAAATTCGTGTCAGTACTCCTTTAAGCTTCTTGTGCTTCGAAAGGTAGTCTCCACAATAGACTCATTCAGAGCTATACTTTCTCGTCATGAGACGCACAGGAGGAGTAGAGTAAGAGCAAAGCACAAGAACTATCCGCGCCGAATGAAGTGTGAACAGCGCACCGAAGGCGCGGCCAGTTCACGCCGTCTGCTGCCGACATCTAATATAGACAAGCGCATCCGGTTACCGATAGTTTTGCTTTTCTTTTCTTTGACAATCCATATTTTGCTTTGCCACTGGAGCGCCACGTTCATGCTTTCCACTGATCGCAACTGGCGCAGCGCAGTTTCTGTGGCAGCAGCGTGCGTGAAGCGAGCGCTCATAGCTCCTTTATAGAGTTTTCATCTTGCTTCCATCTCCGCCGTGTTATCAGCGCCTAGCTGAGATGTGAACAGAGGGCGGATAGAATAGCGAAGCTCCAGTGCACATGCGTTGAAGTCACCCGAGAGGTGTTGCTGTTTCGAACTCAATCGGTCTGAGGACGCGAGAACGAGCTCTCACTGCGCCGTCTCTTACAACGAGCATCTCGGGTGCGCGCGCGCCTACTCGGTAGCTCCGCGCTCGTGGCCGCTGCAGTGACCAAATAATTTCAAAATTAACGTCTTCAGTGCCGGCGACACCTTTTTAGGTACCTGCTGATCTTTTAATAAAAAGAAATTTAATCCTGCCTGCATTTTATACACTTGCTGGGCAAGAAGTCGGAATTGCCCATCCTTGCCTAAGGGTCTCATTGGAGGGGCCGTAACTATTAGTGCAACGACATTATGCAACATGTTTTTAATGATTTTGAAAGCTGATGTGGAGGAGAATAAGTGGACAAAGTTTAAGAAATTTAAAAAATGGGGTTTTTTTGTAATTGTCGTCAGAAGTTTTCATTGTTCGGTGTTTTCTTGAACTTAGACCGATCATATCTCTTTACTGAAAAGCTATGTAAGTACAAGATTTGGCAGTTTGGTAGATACGCATGCGAAGAACGTAATGCGGAATTTTCGTGCCTCTGCTACAAGTATTTTTCGAGATAAAGACCTTCAAAGTAAAGAAAATTTTGCCGATTGGGCCATTTTTTAGGTTTTTTATAAAAACATCTACACTACACATAAAAACTAAAAATACCTGAGCAGAAGCAAAAACATGCATATATTTAGGTAAATAAATTTCAGCTACCTAACTTTAATATATTTTGTGCAATTCATAACGAAAGTTGGCCAAAACAGCAGAGCGGATGAGCGCTCCACTCCACCTCTTCGTCATTATTGATTTCCTGTGGTTCGAAAAAATTTTTGGCGGCAAAACAAATTGCGGATCTCTTCTTTCTACTCATCAGGCAATACTATATAAAAATTTGAAATAAATTTGAGAGGTCGACCAGCCATCGTTTGTTCGATCTTACGTGGAATCACCCATGTAGCGTCCATTAAGTTGTAGGCATAGGCGTTCCGCGCAGTGTTCCCATTAGGGGGAAAGGGGAGGTTCACTAGACACCCCCCCCCCCCTCCAGCCTCCTCATCGGTCGTTCTTATTTTAAATGCGAAGCATTTCTTAGCGAACTTCTGCGACTTTGAGCGTATCTATCTATCTACCTATCTATCTAGCCGCCTACGACTTTGTGCTCTCCTGGCCGTTTCGTAAATCGGATGTATACCAAAATTTGTGTGTCATAACATTTTGCGAACATAAATGACAGGTCATATCATGAAAATCATGATACGCATGTCATGAAAAGCACGATATACATTCCACGGTCTTTGGGCTCTTGCGGCCGTTCCGTTAATTTCATATATACCAAAATTGGTACGGCGTGACAAGAATTCATGTCGAACATAATGACAGGTCCTAACATGCAAATCATGACGCGCATGTCATGTGCAGCATGATTTACATGACATCGTCTCGGGGCGCTCGCGGCCGTTTAAATGAAGGGATATATACGAAAACTGGTATGACGAGACATTTCTGTATGAAGAACATGAATAACAGGTGGTAGCATGAAAACATGACATCCATGACACGTATGTCATGATTTACATGCCACGCTCATGGGGCATTCGCGGCCGTTTCGCTTGCATGATACACACCAAAATCGGTATTGTGCGACACGACCGTATGACGAACGTAAGTGAGAGGTGGTAACATGGAAATCATGGCATGCAGGTCATGTACGGCATGATTTACAAGCCACACTCATGATACATTCGCGGCCATTTCCCAGCTTGATATATACCAAAATTGGTATTGCGCGATGCGACTGTATGACGAACATGAATAACAGGTGGTAACATGAAAACCGTGACATGATGTCATGTATGTCATGATTTACATGCCGCGCTCAATGTGCATTCGGGGCCGTTTCGCTAGCTTGACATACACCAAAATTGGTATTGCGCGACGCCACTGTATGACGAACGTAAATGAAAGGTCGTAACATGAGAATCGTGACATGCATGACATGTACCACATGATTTACATGCCATGCTCATGGCACACTCGTGGCCGTTTCGCTAGATTGATATGCACCAAAATTGGTATTGCGCGATGTGACTGTATAAAGAACATTAATAACAGGTGGTAACATGAAAACTATGACATGCATGCCATGTATGTCATGATTTACATGCCACGCTCATGGTGCATTCGCGGCCGTTTCGCTAGCTTGATATACACCAAAACTGGTATTGCGCGATGTGACTGTATGATGAACATCAGTGAGAGGTGGTAACATGAAAAACCATGATATGCATGTCATGTATGTCATGATTTGCATGCTACACATGGTGCACTCGCAGCCATTTCGGTCATTTGATATACACCAAAATTGGTATTGCGCGATGTGACTGCATGACGAACATAAATGAGAGGTCTTAACATGCGAGTCATGTTATGCATGTATGTACGGTATGCTTTACATGCCACTGTCATGGTGCGCTTCCGGCCGTTTTGTTAACTGGATATATACCAAAATTGGTATGGCATGACACGAGTGCGTGGTGAACATAAACGACAGATCATACATTGTATATAACAGAATATACGTTTCATTGGCGTGGTGTATACTAGATTGTGCATGCATGCGTGCATGGCAAACATGCGATATATGATGGACTAGATGCCATGGCATGAATGATTTCATTTGGCTCAAAGACAAACAAGGCGATGTATTCAGCTCTTTGCTGGCTGCTTCGCATTACATCGATTCCCACAGTGCGTGGGATCTGCCGGATATTTATTCTCCTGTGCGTCGACAATCTGCAAAGGCCATGAAATATGCGAACAAAGAAAGTATTTATGAACGACAACCCTAGTAGCACGCAACGTTGCCATAACGTTGAAGCAACTTTCTCAATGTAGTGGCAACGTTGTGTCAATATTTGGAGCTACTACGGAACGTATTTAAACTCGGGCAATGTGGTTGTGTCTTCAGGGCTGACGTTACAGCCGCAGACGCGTGGATCCTGACGTTGATCGGATAGCGAAAGCCCAACGCTCACTGCAGCGAAGAGCTTGCCAGTTATCTTACAAGCCTTACACGATTTCCCAGCTTTACAAGTCACGAATCGCTGGATCTGCGGCACACGACGCAGCTAGGGCAATTTATGGAGCCCGGGAAAAGAAACCTCAAGATAACCACTATCGCGCAGATCACGTTAACACGGAACACTTGGTAAGACAAGCACACTCGCTCGCTGTCAACCGGAAGTTCAGTGACGTAGATTGGACATATCCAATCAGATCGGTCGCAGGTGCTACGTAACATGAAACAATGCTACGTAGAATGGACGTGGGAAGTTGAAAACTCGTTCGTCTGAGGCGCTGCGTTCTGTAGCGATTCGCATGTTTAAAGTCTCGTAATCTATTATACAGTTGACGCAGAGAGCCTGAATCGGTCTGCAAATTGTTCTTAGTACTTGCTTTACCGGCTCAATGCGTTTTTACAAAATCGTCAAAACAATTTCAGGGTCCCCTTGATCAGTGGTGATCCATCCAGTTTAGCATTCCGAGCAATTTTTGAAGCAGAAAAGAGCTGCTTTAGAGCAGACTTGAGCAGAAGGAGCTGTGTTTTGGAGCAGATTTAGAGCAGAAAATGGAGTTTAAATCACTTGGAGCATGTTAAGGTGACACAAAGGAGAGACGAGAGAGAGAGAAAAAAAACTTTATTTTTAAAATCAGTCAATTACGGCAAAATCGACTTCACTCGTAGCAATATTATATCCATCTACAATAGGGTCATTCCACGCCAAACGTCCCAGACATTGCGCTCGATCCTCTCCAATTCTATTGTAAAAAATTGTGGACGTTCATATCAGTGCACTATTTGCCCTCGGAAAGTATTTTTCGGAAAAAAAATTTTTGTTGTCTGTTACAGTGATTTGAATTTTGCCGTAGTGGGTGAAACATAGGTTGCGAAAAAATACTCTAAAAAATACAATACTTTACGGAACGCCTTAAATATCTGCTGTGTACTGGAAAAGGAATGGCACTATCTTTTTATCGCCAATTGACGACCACTACTTTGTCTCACGATGTGCTTTGTGGTGAAGGAATGCTGCAATTCTGCGCCCATTTTGATTATTTTTTAAAAATTCTACCAACATTACAGAGAAAATAGAACTAAATCACATGGCTGGATAGTTGGCAGTAAGCGTGCCAAAAAAGTATTGAAGTCGATGACCGAGTAGTTTCGAAGTGGAAGGGGCGCAAACATTGAAAAATGTGTGAAATGCTCCACGTTCAGGCACATGTAGAGTGGTGATGCAGTCCAAGTAAAAATGCACGCTTGGTCTCGTTGGGAAGAGTAAACAAAGGAGATTTATTTCTGAAAGTTTAATCGGAGTGTTTTTTGTTTTAGGCGAGAAACAAAAATTTATGTTGAGCGT